>NC_060192.1:27030309-27180309 GCF_021184085.1 Oncorhynchus gorbuscha
TGAGAGCGCGTGGTGAGGAGACAGATTCTCGCCACGCCACCTGGTAGGAGCGACCTGTCAGGTAGGACGCAATCCAAGCGTGGGCCGCGCCGGAGATGCCCAACTCGGAGAGGGTGGAGAGGAGGATCTGATGGTTTACAGTATCGAAGGCAGCCGATAGATCTAGAAGGATGAGAGCAGAGGAGAGAGAGTTAGCTTTAGCAGTGCGGAGCGCCTCCGTGATACAGAGGAGAGCAGTCTCAGTTGAATGACTAGTCTTGAAACCTGACTGATTTGGATCAAGAAGGTCATTCAGAGAGAGATAGCGGAGAGCTGGCCAAGGACGGCACGTTCAAGAGTTTTGGAGAGAAAAGAAAGAAGGGATACTGGTCTGTAATTGTTGACATCGGAGGGATCGAGTGTAGGTTTTTTCAGAAGGGGTGCAACTCTCGCTCTCTTGAAGACGGAAGGGACGTAGCCAGCGGTCAGGGATGAGTTGATGAGCGAGGTGAGGTAAGGGAGAAGGTCTCCGGAAATGGTCTGGAGAAGAGGGGAGGGGATAGGGTCAAGCGGGCAGGTTGTTGGGCGGCCGGCCGTCACAAGACGCGAGATTTCATCTGGAGAGAGAGGGGAGAAAGAGGTCAGAGCACAGGGTAGGGCAGTGTGAGCAGAACCAGCGGTGTTGTTTGACTTAGCAAACGAGGATCGGATGTCGTCGACCTTCTTTTCAAAATGGTTGACGAAGTCGTCTGCAGAGAGGGAGGAGGGGGGGGGAGGAGGATTCAGGAGGGAGGAGAAGGTGGCAAAGAGCTTTCTAGGGTTAGAGGCAGATGCTTGGAATTTAGCGTGGTAGAAAGTGGCTTTAGCAGCAGAGACAGAGGAGGAAAATGTAGAGAGGAGGGAGTGAAAGGATGCCAGGTCCGCAGGGAGGCGAGTTTTCCTCCATTTCCGCTCGGCTGCCCGGAGCCCTGTTCTGTGAGCTCGCAATGAGTCATCGAGCCACGGAGAGGGAGGGGGAGGACCGAGCCGGCCTGGAGGATAGGGGACATAGAGAGTCAAAGGATGCAGAGAGGGTGGAGAGGAGGGTTGAGGAGGCAGAATCAGGAGATAGGTTGGAGAAGGTTTGAGCAGAGGGAAGAGATGATAGGATGGAAGAGGAGAGAGTAGCGGGGGAGAGAGAGCGAAGGTTGGGACGGCGCGATACCATCCGAGTAGGGGCAGTGTGGGAGGTGTTGGATGAGAGCGAGAGGGAAAAGGATACAAGGTAGTGGTCGGAGACTTGGAGGGGAGTTGCAATGAGGTTAGTGGAAGAACAGCATCTAGTAAAGATGAGGTCGAGCGTATTGCCTGCCTTGTGAGTAGGGGGGGAAGGTGAGAGAGTGAGGTCAAAAGAGGAGAGGAGTGGAAAGAAGGAGGCAGAGAGGAATGAGTCGAAGGTAGACGTGGGGAGGTTAAAGTCGCCCAGAACTGTGAGAGGTGAGCCGTCCTCAGGAAAGGAGCTTATCAAGGCATCAAGCTCATTGATGAACTCTCCGAGGGAACCTGGAGGGCGATAAATGATAAGATGTTAAGCTTGAAAGGGCTGGTAACTGTGACAGCATGGAATTCAAAGGAGGCGATAGACAGATGGGTAAGGGGAGAAAGAGAGAATGACCACTTGGGAGAGATGAGGATCCCGGTGCCACCACCCTGCTGACCAGAAGCTCTCGGGGTGTGCGAGAACACGTGGGCGGACGAAGAGAGAGCAGTAGGAGTAGCAGTGTTGTCTGTGGTGATCCATGTTTCCGTTAGTGCCAAGAAGTCGAGGGACTGGAGGGAGGCATAGGCTGAGATGAACTCTGCCTTGTTGACCGCAGATCGGCAGTTCCAGAGGCTACCGGAGACCTGGAACTCCACGTGGGTCGTGCGCGCTGGGACCACCAGATTAGGGTGGCCGCGGCCACGCGGTGTGGAGCGTGTGTATGGTCTGTGCAGAGAGGAGAGAACAGGGATAAACAGACACATAGTTGACAGGCTACAGAAGAGGCTACGCTAATGCAAAGGAGATTGGAATGACAAGTGGACTACACGTCTCGAATGTTCAGAAAGTTAAGCTACTTAGCAAGAATCTTATTGACTAAAATGATTAAAAATGATACAGTACTGCTGAAGTAGGCTAGCTGGCAGTGGGTGCGTTGTTGACACTACACTAATCAAGTCGTTCCGTTGAGTGTAATAGTTTCTGCAGTGCTGCTATTCGGGGGCTAGCTGGCTAGCTAGTAGTGTTGTTTACGTTACGTTGCGTTAAAAGAACGACAATAGCTGGCTAGCTAACCTAGAAAATCGCTCTAGACTACACAATTATCTTTGATACAAAGACGGCTATGTAGCTAGCTATGTAGCTAGCTACGATCAAACAAATCAAACCGTTGTACTGTAATGAAATGAAAATGTGATACTACCTGTGAATGCGACCGGGTTGTTGAGTTCTATTCAGTAGACCTTGGCTAGTGTTGGCTAGCTGTTGGCTAGCTAGCAGAGTCTCCTACGTTAAGGACGACAAATAGCTGGCTAGCTAACCTCGGTAAATTAAGATAATCACTCTAAGACTACACACTCTAAACCTAAACAACACAATTATCTTGGATACGAAGATACGAAGACAGCAAAGACAGCTATGTAGCTAGCTAACACTACACTAATCAAGTCGTTCAGCTGAATCGATTTTCCTGTTGTAACAACTGCTTGTAAAAACGTTTTTGTTTGCTTAAAAGCTCCTTCACCTGTGCTAGAGAAACACTGTCCTCTCCGTTACTCCCACAGGCTATGGTTTTGTATGTCAGGGTAGCGACGTAGGCTAACGCTGGTGCTGCACGTAGTTCCGGAAACTGCAACAAACAGCAGGGATTGAGACAGCCACATGCCCAGGACAATCCGCAGTCCTAGCCACAAGAGCTATCCGGGTCGCTGGCTATGTTCAAGTTCAGGAAACCTTGCTAGCTGAATAGCTAGTTAGCAGCTAGGCTAGCTGCTACACCAAGCAGCTCTTCAGACTTTTGGTTGGCAGGATCCCTGGACAGATAGTGGCGGTCCCAGCAACAGATGCTAACCGAATGCTATCCGAATTCAAAAGGTAGCTAGTAACCAAACGTTTTCAACAGAATACTTTTTCTGAAACTTTCAAAAGTTTAAAAACAATAAACCTAGCTCTCCCTTGTTCTGCTTTCAGCACGTGTTGCCTCTCAATCTAATAAATGGAGAAACAGTCTTTGAGTCTTACAAAGGTTGCAGAACTGATCATCTCAAAAGTGGTGCCAAGGTAGCATGCTCTAAATGAGGGGTCCTGCTTTAACACTAAAACCTGCATTAACACACAGTTACATTAACAGGACTCCCTAAAAACACACCAGTTTGATACAGCTACGACTGGAAGGGATTTTTCGTAACAGGTTAGGAGAGCATTTCCACTAACACTAACCCTAAACCTTCTCTAAACCTTAACATAAATTCTCCTAACTTGCTACGTTAATTCTCCTAACCTACTGAGTAATTTGTTCTAACCTGTTCTAACCTGCTACATAGCTGTATCGAAGTGGCGTGTTTTTAGGGAATCTCTATATTAATAGTATTGCACTTTTCATGTAGCCTACTTTTGTCCAGCTAATAGCTTAACCACCAAGCAACATTATGGACTAAACGTTCAAATCTTGTTGCTGCAGGATTACTTTGCTACGACAATACTAGTCAAATTAAGATCCTACATCTGTAGCATCAGGTACCCTAAGGTAGTATTCTCTCAACAGGTGCTTTCAAATAGTGCCGCTCCTTGGGTTTCATATCATGTACAGTTGAAGTCGGAAGTTTACATACACTTAGGTTGGAGTCATTAAAACTAGTTTTTCAACCACTCCACAAATTTCTTGTTAACAAACTATAGTTTTGGCAAGTCGGTTAGGACATCTACTTTGTGCATGACACAAGTAATTGTTCCAACAATTGTTTACAGACAGATTATTTCATTTAGAATTCACTGTATCACAATTCCAGTGGGTCAGAAGTTTACATAGACTAAGTTGACTGTGCCTTTAAACAGCTTGGAAAATTCCAGAAAATTATGTCATGGCTTTAGAAGCTTCTGATAGGGTAACTGACATCATTTGAGTGAATTGGAGGTGTACCTGTGGATGTATTTCAAGGCCTATCTTCAAACTCAGTGCCTCTTTGCTTGACATCATGGGAAAATCAAAAGAAATCTGCCAAGACCTCAGTCAAAATATTGTAGACCTCCACAAGTCTGGTTCATCCTTGGGAGCAATTTCCAAACGCCTGAAGATACCACGTTCATCTGTACATCTGTACGTTCAATAGTACGCAAGTATAAACACCATGGGACCACACAGCCGTCATACCACTCAGGAAGGAGACGTGTTCTGTCTCCTAGAGATGAACGTACTTTGGTGCGAAAAGTGCAAATCAGTCCCAGAACAACAGCAAAGGACCTTATGAAGACGCTGGAGGAAACAGGTACAAAGGTATCCACAGTAAAAATGAGTCCTGTATTGACATAACCTGAAAGGCTGTTCAGCAAGGAACCACTGTACCAAAACCACCATAAAAAAGCCAGACTGCAGTTTGCAACTGTACATGGGGACAAAATGTATACTGTTTGGAGAAATGTCTTTTGATCTAATGAAACAAAAATAGAACTGTGACGATAATGACCATCGTTATGTTTGGAGGAAAAAGGGGGAGGCTTGCAAGCCAAAGAACACCATCCCAACCGTGAAGCACGGGGGTGGCAGCATCATGTTGTGGGGGTGCTTTGCTGCAGGAGGGACTGGTACACTTCACAGAATAGATAGCATCATGAGGAAGGAAAATTATGTGGATATATTGAACCAACATCTCAAGACATCAGTCAGGAAGTTAAAGCTTGGTCGCAAATGGGTCTTCCAAATGGACAATGACCCTAAGATACTACCAAAGTTATGGCTTAAGGACAACAAAGTCAAGGTATTGGAGGGGCCATCACAAATCCGACCTCAATCCTATAGAAAATCTATGGGCAGAACTGAAAAAGCGTGTGCGAGCAAGGAGGCCTACAAACCTGACTCAGTTACACCAGATCTGTCAGGAGGAATGGGCCAGAATTCACCCAACTTATTGTGGGAAGCTTATGGAAGGCTACTCGAAATGTTTGACCCAAGTTAAACAATTTTTGGCAATGCTACCAAATACTAATTGAGTGTATTTAAAATTCTAACCCACTGGGAATGTGATGAAAGAAATAAAGGCAGAAATAAATCACTCTCTACTATTATTCTGACATTTCACATTCTTAAAATAAAGTGGTGATCCTAACTGACCTAAAAGAGGGAATTATTACTAGGATTAAATGTCAGGAATGGTGAAAAACTGAGTTTAAATGTATTTGGCTAAGGTATATGTAAACTTCCAACTTCAACTGTAATCTGACAATCTGCAAGTTGTGCTGTGTTTCTATGATGTTAACGTAGAGCTGTTCTTGAGTTAACTCTACAATATATAGTGCTTTAATCTGACATTTACCAAACAAAATTGCTGTAGTCATGTAACTGACTGTTACCTACAATGATGCTTTCGTCACTTAACTAAAATCACAACACATCCCCTCGCGTTACATAAAAGGTGTGCCTTAATCAACCCCAAGTCACATCGAATCATCAAATCAAATCAAATCAAATTTATTTATATAGCCCTTCGTACATCAGCTGATATCTCAAAGTGCTGTACAGAAACCCAGCCTAAAACCCCAAACAGCAAACAATGCAGGTGTAAAAGCACGGTGGCTAGGAAAAACTCCCTAGAAAGGCCAAAACCTAGGAAGAAACCTAGAGAGGAACCGGGCTATGTGGGGTGGCCAGTCCTCTTCTGGCTGTGCCGGGTAGAGATTATAACAGAACATGACCAAGATGTTCAAATGTTCATAAATGACCAGCATGGTCAAATAACAATAAGGCAGAACAGTTGAAACTGGAGCAGCAGCACAGTCAGGTGGACTGGGGACAGCAAGGAGCCATCATGTCAGGTAGTCCTGGGGCACGGTCCTAGGGCTCAGGTCCTCCGAGAGAGAGAAAGAAAGAGAGAATTAGAGAGAGCATATGTGGGGTGGCCAGTCCTCTTCTGGCTGTGCCGGGTGGAGATTATAACAGAACGTGGCCAAGATGTTCAAATGTTCATAAATGACCAGCATGGTTGAATAATAGTAAGGCAGAACAGTTGAAACTGGAGCAGGAGCATGGCCAGGTGGACTGGGGACAGCAAGGAGTCCTCATGTCAGGTAGTCCTGGGACATGGTCCTAGGGCCCAGGCCAGTTGAAACTGGAGCAGCAGCATGGCCAGGTGGACTGGGGACAGCAAGGAGTCATCATGTCAGGTAGTCCTGGGGCATGGTCCTAGGGCTCAGGTCCTCCGAGAGAGAGAAAGAAAGAGAGAAGGAGAGAATTAGAGAACGCACACTTAGATTCACACAGGACACCTGAATAGGACAGGAGAAGTACTCCAGATAAACAAACTGACCCTAGCCCCCGACACATAAACTACTGCAGCATAAATACTGGAGGCTGAGACAGGAGGGGTCAGGAGACACTGTGGCCCCATCCGAGGACACCCCCGGACAGGGCCAAACAGGAAGGATATAACCCCACCCACTTTGCCAAAGCACAGCCCCCACACCACTAGAGGGAAATCTTCAACCACCAACTTACCATCCTGAGACAAGGCCGAGTATAGCCCACAAAGATCTCCGACACGGTACAACCCAAGGGGGGGGGGGGGACCCAGACAGGCCGACCACAACAGTGAATCAACCCACCCAGGTGACGCACCCCCCCCAGGGACGGCACGAGAGAGCCCCAGCAAGCCAGTGACTCAGCCCCCGTAACAGGGTTAGAGGCAAAGAATCCCAGTGAAAAGAGGGGAACCGGCCAGGCAGAGACAGCAAGGGCGGTTCGTTGCTCCAGAGCCTTTCCGTTCACCTTCCCACTCCTGGGCCAGACTACACTCAATCATATGACCCACTGAAGAGATGAGTCTTCAGTAAAGACTTAAAGGTTGAGACCGAGTTTGCGTCTCTGACATGGGTAGGCAGACCGTTCCATAAAAATGGAGCTCTATAGGAGAAAGCCCTGCCTCCAGCTGTTTGCTTAGAAATTCTAGGGACAATTAGGAGGCCTGCGTCTTGTGACCGTAGCGTACGTGTAGGTATGTACGGCAGGACCAAATCAGAGAGGTAGGTAGGAGCAAGCCCATGTAATGCTTTGTAGGTTATCATGAGAGAGGGGAGACTAGAACACACGAAAGGTGTATCAGTCAAGGCCAGTGAGGTGGAAGCCAGTGACAGCCGGTGTAGCAGCAGGAGGAGGAGGAGACCCATGGCCTGACTGTACACTCTAAGAGGCTGTAATAGTTCATGAGGATGTGCAGTCATACCATAGGAACCCGGGAACCTGACCACCAGCCAGCTAGCCAATGGACTATTCGACGGGGAATCCCCACCCCTTGCAGATGTTGTCATGGAAACACTCTAGCTCTTGTGGGGTATCCTCTCTCTTGCTTGTTCACCAGATGCAGTGCAGTGTTGGGATGTGAAGTTCACCGCTACACAATGCATTGTTGGGGTTTGAAGTTCACTACTCCACAATGCTCTTCTGGGACGTGTAGTTCACTATTACACAATGTATTGTTGGGATGTTTAGTTCTTTATTACACAATGTTCTGCTGGCACTATTACAGAATGTTCAGCTGGGACGTGTAGTTCACTACTACATAATATAGGCCTGTGAAGTGTAGTTCACTACTGCACAATGTACTGCTGGGACGTGTAGTTCCCTATGACACAATGTACCGTTGCGATGTGTAGTTCCCAGAGGTGGAAAAAGTAGTCAATTGTCATACTTGAGTAAAAGTAAAGATACCTTGATAGAAAATGACTCAAGTAAAAGTGAAAGTCACCCAGTAAAATACTACTTGAGTAAAAGTCTAAAAGTATCTGGTTTTAAATGTACTTAAGTACAGTGATGGAAAAAATACTCAATTGTCATACTTGAGTAAAAGTACAAAGTAAAAGTAAATGCTATACATCAAATGCCTTATATTAAGCAAACCAGATGGCACAATTTCCTTATTCTATTTTTTTTGACAGCCAGGGGCACAATCCACCACTCAGACATCATTTATAAACTAAACATTTGTGTTTAGTGAGTTCGCAAGATCGGAGGCAGTAGGGATGACCAAGGGTGTTCTATTGATAAGTGTGTGAATTGGACCATTTTCTGTCCTGCTTAGCATTCAAAATGTACTTTTGGGTGTCAGGGAAACTATATGGACTAAAAAGTACATTAATGTAGTGAAGTAAAATTTGTCAAAAATATAAATAGTAAAGAACAGATACCCCAAAAAACGACTTAAATAGTACTTTAAAAAGTATTTCTACACCACTAGTAGTTCCCTACTACACAATGTACCGTTGGGATGTACATTTCATTACTACACAATATACTTCTGGGATATGAATATTACTGATACGCAGTGTAGCAGTGTGATGTCAAACTTACTATTACACAATGCCAACTTTCAATGTAGCAGTGGTGGACAGTAGTTTAGTGGTTTTGCAAATTATATTTTAGAATATAGGGGTGTGTTGATGACTAAACAGACACCTCTTTTTAAGATCCATAGAAATGTTTTTAAAAAACGGACATTATTGATCATATATCCAAGCAGGGTCCCACCATGTGATGTGAGAGCTGTACTGCCTGATCCCACTGAGGAGTAGGCCAGCCCCACATACAGGTTTCTGTGACTGTGGCAGCTAGGCTAGGTCCCACACTGTCTGCCATTCACATCGAACACACCAGAAATGGACTACATCATGGTATATAACCATAACACTATCATTGAGAGCCTCTTTAAGCAGGCTATAGTGTTTTGGATGTCACTGGAAGGGCTCCAGTTTCTTCTAATATGGATAATGTCTATGTTCTCTTGAACGTGTATTAACCAATCACGGCCAGTGAGGTTATTTTCTTTGGGTGTACCTGTTGTGACAAGCAGTTTTTAACAGTATACATCTATCAATCAATCAATCTTCACACTGTTTGTCATCCTGCATTTGTCCAGAAACAGAGTCTTTTATCTGTCTGCCTCCTCAATGTTTGGTACCGCAACCAAGGGGGAAGCTCTATTTTAGAAGACAATATCCACGGAAACCATGTTGTGGGGTTCCAAAGCACAGTATGCTTGGTCATATACACAATTATGCATAATGCAGAAACAGAGTGAAACAGTGTGTGATTCTATCTCGCTCTCTCTCTCTCTCTCTCTCTCTCTCTCTCTCTCTCTCTCTCTCTCACACACACACACACACACACACACACACACACACACACACACACACACACACACACACACACACACACACACACACACACACACACACACACACACACACACACACACACACACACACACACACACACACACACACACACACACACACACGGTATATATTTAACTTTCTACATGTTTTTCTTTTTGACTTTCCTCTTTGTTCCATTCCATTTCAGGCTGTAGCAATATGAAAATAGGCTTTGTGGGCAAATAATGACATGGTTTTAGCATTTTATAAAGCGTAATATTTACAGTGAGTTTTCTCGATTTAGACATTTGATTTTTGCAGGTGCTAAGTGTTTGCACCCAGGCAAGGTTTTCAAACGTATAGTTTGGTAATGATTGGATGAAAGCCGTGTGGAGTTACTTGGCTGTGTACACAATTGATTTGTTAGTTTATGAACCTCTGTGGTCTCTCTGGAATGCAAGGCTACAGGGTAAAACGGAATTTATCCAGGATATTACACATACGGTAGGCTATAAACTGTGAATGGTGAACTTCCTCTTGGTATAACGACAGCCCATAAATGTTAATTGTAACGTCCCCGACACCTTACGTGCCTCTTATTACGGGGGAGAGACAAGGTTTTTGGAATAAAATGAAAAAGGTATTTTATCTATGCACACACTGTGCGTCTCCTACCGTCGCATCTGTTCCACTTAACATTGACGTCATTCGAGAGCGTGGAGCACTTCGCCGCAGTCGGTCCTGAGATGAATGCACAATATTTAGTCCACCTGGTTCTCTCGCTCCACCTTGTGGACGCAGTCAGCCAGCGCCCCCCACCCCCCAAAAAAATCTCATATTCAGGAGAACCACTTGAAAAATTTGATTCCGATAATCTCAGTGTTTGTAGTTGTTATCATAGATTGACATCTACACTTGTAAGTGTGTGTGTGCGTGTGCGTGTGCGTGTGTGTGAGAGAGAGAGAGGGAGGGAGGGAGGGAGGGAGGGAGGGAGGGAGGGAGGGAGGGAGGGAGGGGGAGGGAGGGAGGGAGGGAGGGAGGGAGGGAGGGAGGGAGGGAGGGAGGGAGGGGGCGGGTGAAGTGAAGTGGGGGCATATTACACTAATCTGGGCCAGAAGAGCCCGGTAAGGCATATAGCCTTTCCGGTGTGTTTTAGCTGGGCCTCTGCTTTGTTCTTCGAGAGAGGATGGAATATGGACGCTTTATCATACAACCAGACACAGACTTTGGATGGCCTTGTGTGAGTATGTGTCTCTGCATGTTTGACCATAACTTTTTATTTTAGATTTAGGAATGGTCTCAGTGTTAAACATACCGACACATACTGATATACAGGCGATTGCATTTGCAAGCTGAAAATAGTGTGTCGCTGGCCACTGCGGTGCTGAAGCTTTATTCAACTGCCAGGTCGCAGTTGTAAATGAGAATTTGTTCTAAACTGGCCTACCTGGTTAAATAAAGGTGAACAAAAAAATCGCATTTTAGGACCATGGAGAGTTCCCAGCAGACACTTCTCAATTTGTACATGTGGAGGCGCTATTATAACACCATATGGGTTTTCTATGATCGCTGCGGAGTAGCAGGCAACTTGAGGGGACTATGATGTGCAGACGTCAGCTCATGATAGTAAATAATTGACTGTTTATTGATTATTTGTTTGCATGTTTTGATAAAAAATAACCTACCGTCCAAAAATCATTGTGTATGTCGTGGATTATCGATAGCCTATGTCCGCATGGGAGCCTATAACATAACTGCTTTTGTCTTGATTCACTTATGCAGGGCCTAATACACGTTCCAATTATAATTGCGCATGAAAGCCAAACCTTACGGTGGTGAGAGAGAGAGAGTCCGATGTGGATGAAGACTTGTGCAAATCATGAATGATGGTTATTCTTGTAACACTTGAATAGAAGGAACATGAGGTGAACAACAGCATTTCATCCTTAATTAACATCTGTCCAGGGTCTAAGCAAACCTTAAAGCTAATAGGCTAGGCTACAATCCATAACTAATGTTCCCGAACTGAAGTTAGATTTACTGATCATACAAGCGCTTGGAGTTGAACGTCGGATTTCAGCGTTGAGTAGCTTAGCACGTTTCAGGGTAGCCTACCAACTGTGGATAGCCTAGTCACCTGCACCCACTACCGCTCTTCAACGCTCCCTCTTCTCCAGCATCGCTGATCTGGTGGTGGACGGGTATGGTCTGGTCTATGGGTGTTGAACAGATGTCTCCGCCTGTTAGGAATCTAAAGTGCCTCTCACCGATGATGTGTCAGTGTAAGGTCATCTACAGCAACCGGACTCTCTCCCTCATGTTCGGTTGCAAGGTAAGCTTAGAGCAGTTTTGGTGTAACAGTTGTAGCGAAGCTATTACAACAGTTTGTAATTGCAACACAATTCACGTATATTGGGAGAAAGCGATGAGATGGCGAGACAGATGGCTTAAAAGGACGAATGAGATACAATAGAGCGTGCTTGTGTGTTGGTGTGTGTATTTGTGCGTGTGCACGTTCGTCTCATGTGTTCAAAATCAGAAACCGTTCGGTTGACACAAATGAAATTGCTGACTGAGCATTGTGATCATTCCCCAAAGGTGATTCCACTACCTCACACAGCTTTTATTTTTAGGCTACGTTTGTGTTTCCACTTTCACATAATGATCTAGTCCCTGATTATCTGAAGCTTTGAAATGTGAGCCTCTGCTGGCGATAGGCCTTATGGGTTTCCTGGTTTTATGGGCCTACTCTTATGGATTATTCACGCCTGATATACAGTACTGTGTGTTCAGATCAACACTGCGGTCAAGTGACTTTGCATGCCGACATTTAGATCTGCCATTTCCACAGGCAATTTCCATGACATATCAACCAGCATATCTGAGCCATCCATGCATGTTACAGAGATTGTACCATTTGATTATCTTATAAAGACCATCAATGAACAATAAACCTTATACTTCACGTTTGTGCGGTTTAAGTCAATGGTCAGCATGTAAACCAGCAGGATCATTATCTTCAGCTGTGGGTCATGAGCTTTCTGTTTTGCATTCCAACTAAGAGACCATATAGATCCCAGCTAGTGCATTTGGGAATATATGTTTTTTGGTTTCCAATTGGTTGTGGGAGGAAGCCATGCCTTTCCTGACCGGTAAAACTGAATGTTTTTAAAAACATTTTGGGAACAGAAGTGAACATTTAGTCTGTTTAGGAACACTTATTTTTAAGCTACAGGGAGGTTCTGAGAATGTTTTACTCGGGTTCTTTGAATGTTTTCCTGGTAGGTTTTATTAACGCTCTGAGAACGTAAATTCGAGGTTATTTTGAGATATTTTCATAACTTCCTTAAACCTTTCACTGAATGTTCCAATAAGACTTTTAATAACACTGCTTAGTTTGGGTTCACTTTTTTGAACTCCAAGCCCAGATGGGTATTAATCATGCAAACAAATTGTTTTTTAAAATGTTTTATTATTATCAGTGAGCTTCGAATGTTCTCTTCGCTATCCATGGAGTTAGTTCACTCCGACACCAGGATGGAGCTAGAATGACAGTATTTTTAATGCATACAAAGCTGTTTATTTTAGTCTATTCAAGCAGACCCCATTTCAAAAGGAAACAAGCCCTCATTAAGATCAGATGTGGCGAATTCGTGGGTGCGGCCAACACACCTTAACACACTTAACAAGATAGAGGATCGAGTTTTGTTGATGCTGAGAACGGAATGTATGTTTGTAAATAATAATTCTTAGAACGTTCTCTAAAGGTTACAACATTTTTATTGTGCTTTTATGGAAACTTTTCTTAATTTCCACATCATATTGATGAAATTGAACCAACGTGGAATAGACGTCTGTGCCCAGTGGGATGAGGAAACGTTTTGATCCTGAGTGGTGCAGTGGTCTGAGGAACTGCATCACAGTGCTAGAGGCGTCACTACAGACCCGAGTTTGATCCCAGGCTGTATCACAACCGGCCATTATTGGGATTCTCATAGGGTGGCGCACAATAGGCCCAGCATCATCCGTGTTAGGAGAGGGTTTGGCCATCATTGTAAATAAGAATTTGTTCTTAACTGACTTGCCTAGTTAAGTCAAATAGAAAGTATTTAAATTCCCACAGAACCTTTGTTCTTAACATCCTCTGAATTATTTGCGAACATTCTCAGTGTCAAACATGGAGAAAGTTCCTAGAACATTAAACATTGAAATTAACAAACTTTTAGGAAACGTTCCTTTAAAGCTACAATATGTACGTTTTTGGGCGACTCAATCAAATTCAAATTCAAATTCAAATTTTGGTGATGAAAAATATTTCACAGAGGTTTAGATGGAACAATTATTCTCTACACATTGACAATTTGTTTTGTCTCGATCACATTTAAGGTAAGACCCAGATGCAGACTGTGTTGAAGTAACAATGTTTATTACAACAACAGGGGCAAAAGTACAGGACGGCAGGTTAGGCAGAGGTCGGTAATCCAGAGTAGTGGGGCAAAGGTACAGGACGGCAGGCAGGCAGGCTCAGGTCAGGCAGAGGTCGGTAATCCAGAGTAGTGGGGCAAAGGTACAGGACGGCAGGCAGGCAGGCTCAGGTCAGGCAGAGGTCGGTAATCCAGAGTATTGGGGCAAAGGTACAGGACGGCAGGCAGGCAGGCTCAGGTCAGGCAGAGGTCGGTAATCCAGAGTAGTGGGGCAAAGGTACAGGACGGCAGGCAGGCAGGCTCAGGTCAGGCAGAGGTCGGTAATCCAGAGTAGTGGGGCAAAGGTACAGGACGGCAGGCAGGCAGGCTCAGGTCAGGCAGAGGTCGGTAATCCAGAGTAGTGGGGCAAAGGTACAGGACGGCAGGCAGGCAGGCTCAGGTCAGGCAGAGGTAATCCAGAGGTAATCCAGGCAGGCAGGCTCAGGTCAGGCAGAGGTCAATCCAGAGGTGGGGCAGGTACAGGACAGGCAGGCAGGCTCAGGTCAGGCAGAGGTCTGTAATCCAGAGTAGTGGGGCAAAGGTACAGGACGGCAGGCAGGCAGGCTCAGGTCAGGCAGAGGTCGGTAATCCAGAGTAGTGGGGCAAAGGTACAGGACGGCAGGCAGGCAGGCTCAGGTCAGGCAGAGGTCGGTAATCCAGAGTAGTGGGGCAAAGGTACAGGACGGCAGGCAGGCAGCCTCAGGTCAGGCAGAGGTCGATAATCCAGAGTAGTGGGGCAAAGGTACAGGACGGCAGGCAGGCAGGCTCAGGTCAGGCAGAGGTCGGTAATCCAGAGTAGTGGGGCAAAGGTACAGGACGGCAGGCAGGCAGCCTCAGGTCAGGCAGAGGTCGATAATCCAGAGTAGTGGGGCAAAGGTACAGGACGGCAGGCAGGCAGGCTCAGGTCAGGCAGAGGTCGGTAATCCAGAGTAGTGGGGCAAAGGTACAGGACGGCAGGCAGGCTCAGGTCAGGCAGAGGTCGGTAATCCAGAGTAGTGGGGCAAAGGTACAGGACGACAGGCAGGCAGGCTCAGGTCAGGCAGAGGTCGGTAATCCAGAGTAGTGGGGCAAAGGTACAGGACGGCAGGCAGGCAGGCTCAGGTCAGGCAGAGGTCGATAATCCAGAGTAGTGGGGCAAAGGTACAGGACGGCAGGCAGGCAGGCTCAGGTCAGGCAGAGGTCGGTAATCCAGAGTAGTGGGGCAAAGGTACAGGACGGCAGGCAGGCTCAGGTCAGGCAGAGGTCGGTAATCCAGAGTATTGGGGCAAAGGTACAGGACGGCAGGCAGGCTCAGGTCATGCAGAGGTCGGTAATCCAGAGTAGTGGGGCAAAAGTACAGGACGGCAGGCAGGCAGGCTCAGGTCAGGCAGAGGTCGGTAATCCAGAGTAGTGGGGCAAAGGTACAGGACGGCAGGCAGGCTCAGGTCAGGCAGAGGTCGGTAATCCAGAGTAGTGGGGCAAAGGTACAGGACGGCAGGCAGGCTCAGGTCAGGCAGAGGTCGGTAATCCAGAGTAGTGGGGCAAAGGTACAGGACGGCAGGCAGGCTCAGGTCAGGCAGAGGTCGATAATCCAGAGTAGTGGGGCAAAGGTACAGGACGGCAGGCAGGCAGGCTCAGGTCAGGCAGAGGTCGGTAATCCAGAGTAGTGGGGCAAAGGTACAGGACGGCAGGCAGGCAGGCTCAGGTCAGGCAGAGGTCGGTAATCCAGAGTAGTGGGGCAAAGGTACAGGACGACAGGCAGGCTCAGGTCAGGCAGAGGTCGGTAATCCAGAGTAGTGGGGCAAAGGTACAGGACGACAGGCAGGCTCAAGGTCAGGCAGAGGTCGATAATCCAGAGTAGTGGGGCAAAGGTACAGGACGGCAGGCAGGCTCAGGTCAGGCAGAGGTCGGTAATCCAGAGTAGTGGGGCAAAGGTACAGGACGACAGGCAGGCTCAAGGTCAGGCAGAGGTCGGTAATCCAGAGTAGTGGGGCAAAGGTACAGGACGACAGGCAGGCTCAGGTCAGGCAGAGGTCGGTAATCCAGAGTAGTGGGGCATAGGTACAGGAAGACAGGCAGGCTCAAGGTCAGGCAGAGGTCGATAATCCAGAGTAGTGGGGCAAAGGTATAGGACGGCAGGCAGGCAGGCTCAGGTCAGGCAGAGGTCGGTAATCCAGAGTAGTGGGGCAAAGGTACAGGATGGCAGGCAGGTAGGCTCAGGTCAGGCAGAGGTCGGTAATCCAGAGTAGTGGGGCAAAGGTACAGGACGACAGGCAGGCTCAAGGTCAGGCAGAGGTCGGTAATCCAGAGTAGTGGGGCAAAGGTACAGGACGACAGGCAGGCTCAGGTCAGGCAGAGGTCGGTAATCCAGAGTAGTGGGGCAAAGGTACAGGACGACAGGCAGGCTCAAGGTCAGGCAGAGGTCGGTAATCCAGAGTAGTGGGGCAAAGGTACAGGACGACAGGCAGGCTCAGGTCAGGCAGAGGTCGGTAATCCAGAGTAGTGGGGCAAAGGTACAGGACGACAGGCAGGCTCAAGGTCAGGCAGAGGTCGATAATCCAGAGTAGTGGGGCAAAGGTACAGGACGACAGGCAGGCTCAGGTCAGGCAGAGGTTGGTAATCCAGAGTAGTGGGGCAAAGGTACAGGACGGCAGGCAGGCTCAGGTCAGGCAGAGGTCGGTAATCCAGAGTAGTGGGGCAAAGGTACAGGACGACAGGCAGGCTCAAGGTCAGGCAGAGGTCGATAATCCAGAGTAGTGGGGCAAAGGTACAGGACGACAGGCAGGCTCAAGGTCAGGCAGAGGTCGGTAATCCAGAGTAGTGGGGCAAAGGTACAGGACGACAGGCAGGCTCAAGGTCAGGGCAGGCAGAAGGGTCAAAGCTGGGAAAAACAAGAAAACGCTGGTAGGTTCAACGAACAAAACCAACTATCAACAGACAAACAGAGAACATCGATATCAATACACAGGGGATAATGGGGAAGATGGGCAACACCTGGAGGGGGGTGGAAACAAGCACAAAGACAGGTGAAACAGATTAGACAGACAGTCACATGAACTGAAATGAAGCGGTCTATTAGAATTTTAGCAACCAGGAAATGGCAGAGCAATTTCTGCATAGTGCATCTTGTTAAATAACGAAATACCAATATTATTCCATTTTTTTTTGTCAAGTTCCTTAAAATGTGCAGAGAATGTTCCAAAGCCAAGCAACTATCCTGTATCATTCCCAAAAGGTTGTGGGAAGGTTGTATGGAAAATAAATCATAGGACAACCACACTCTCACCAAAATCTAAGAAACATATGGTTCTCAGAAATGTATGTGCTAGCTGGAATATAGCTTCTTATCCTTAAATTCGGAGAGAGCTGTTTGTGACCTTTGGATAAATCCAGTTAATTGGTAAGGGTGTTCACTTTGATATCAGTCCATAAAGGCTACTAACTGGTTGGGGGCTGTCTATTGTGAATCAAAAGTGTAATGATTGGTACCACTGCAAATTAGATCACTGTCGTGGTAGCCTCGTCGAGAAGCAGGCTTCCCTAAAACGGGAGGCATGACAATGCCATGATTTTGAAGGTATGACAATGTGAGACTACTGTCATGGAGACTAGAAGGTGTCTATCTTGATTCTATCAATGCCATCAGCCTTGGTAGGCAAAAGGTATTGTGGAATGAGATCATTGAACAGTTCAAAGGAAAACTTCACTGCTTGTCACTACTTGGGGTGTTTTCCCAGTCTCCCTACAGAATTATGATTGATGAGAGGTGTTTCAGATATAATTATACAACATAGTGGTATTTTTGAGGCGGGAGAGTTCAACCAATGATGTCATTGGTTAATTGAGCCTGCTGTCTGATATGGTGGCCTTTGTGTTTAGCCAATTGCACGGTAATGCTATCAGCGAGTAGACATGGTTGTCCTTGTTCAATAGAGCTATTGGAATTGTCTCAACAATGTTCCTATCAGTTTGGAACCACCAAGACTCTTCATAGAGCTGGCAACCCGGCCAAACTGAGAAAGCGGGGGAGAAGAGCCTTGGTCAGGGATGTGACCAAGAACACCAATGGTCACTGACAGAGCTCCAGAGTTATTCTGTGGAGATGGGAGAACCTTCCAGAAGGACAACCATCTCTTCAGCACTCCACCAATCAGGCCTTTATGGTAGAGTGGTCAGACGGATGCCATCAGTAAAAGGCATATGACAGCCCACTTGGAGTTTGCCAAAAGGCACTAAAGGACTCAGACCATGAGAAACAAGAATCTCTGGTCTGAAAAAACCAAGATTAACCTCTTTGGCCTAAACGTCTGGTTGAAACCTGGCACCATCCCTACGTTGAAGCATGGTGGTGGAAGCGACAGGGACTGGGAGACTAGTCAGGATCGAGAGAAAGATGAACGGAGAAAAGTACAGAGAGATCCTTGATGAATACCTGATCTAAAGACCTCAGGACCTCAGATTGGGGCGAAGGTTCACCTTCCAACAGGATAACGACCCTATGCACACATCCAAGACAACACAGAAGTGGTTTGGGGACAAGTCTCTGAATGTCCTTGAGTGGCCCAGCCAGAGCCCGGACTCGATCGAACACCTCTGGAGATACCTGAAAATAGCTGTCCACCGACACTCCCCATCCAACCCGACAGAGCTTGAGAGGATCTGCAGAGAAGAATGGAAGAAACTCCCCAAATACAGGTGTGCCAAGCTTGTAGCGTCATACCCAAAAGACTCTAGGCTGTAATCACTGCCAAATATGCTTCAACAAAGTACTGAGTAAAGGGTCTGAATACTTCTGTAAATGTGATATTTCCATTTTTTTGTTTGAATAAATAAAATAAAAACATTTTTTGCTTTGTCATTATAGGGTATTGTGTGTAGATTGGCAAGGGGGAAATGTTTTATTCATTTTATAATAAGGCTGTAACATAACAAAATGTGGAAAGTCAAGGGGTCTAAATACTTTCCAAAGGCACTGTATACTGAACAAAAATATAACATAGCAAAATGCAACAATTGTAAAGATTTTCCTGAGGTCATAGAAGGAAATCAATCAATTTATATAAATTCATTTATGGATTTCATATGACTGGGCAGGGTCGCAGCCTTGGGTGGGCCTGGGAGGGCATAGGTCTACCCACTTGGGAGACAAGCCCACCCACTGGGGAGCCAGGCCCAGCCAATCAGAATGAGTTTTCCCTACAAAAGGGCTTTATTACAGAAATACTCCTCACTAACAGGGATGTTGTCATGTTTGTCATTTATTGTCATGTCTTGTCCCTGTGCTCCCCATGCTATTCGTTTCCCTCTGCTGGTCTTGTTTGGTTCATCCCTTCTCTCCCCTCCCTCTCTCATCTTTTCTTCTTCTCTCTGTCGTTCCGTTCCTGCTCCCAGCTGTTCCTATTCCCCTAATCATCATTTAGTCTTCCCACACCTGTTCCCGATCCTTTCCCCTGATTAGACTCCCATTTATTCCTTTGTGATCCGTTCCTGTTCCTCGGTTCCTTGTTTTGTATTCCATGCTGTTCCTATTATTTCTGCCCTGTCCTGTCGTGTTTTTTGCCGTGATTGTGTATCACCCTGTCCTGTCGTGTTTTGTGCCTTCTTCAGACGCTGCGTGTGAGCAGGTGTCTCAGTTGACTACGGCCTGCGCCTAAACACCTTCTGTGATTCTCCAGTTGTTTTTCTACTATCTAGAGGATTTCAGTTATAAGTTTTGAGTTTAATAAACTCTGTTTCTGTTAATCGTTTGGGTCCTCCTTCACCTGCATGACAGATGTAAACAAATTTGTGCACAAAATGAGAGAAATAAGCTTTTTGTGTGTATGAAACATTTCTGGTATCTTTTATTCATCTCGTGAAACGTGGGACCAACACGCATTTATATTTCTGTTCTGTATATGTCATACATTGACTTAACTGTTCCTGCTTACTGCGTTACCTCGGTCTTTTCCTATTATTTCTGTGCAAAACTGTTACAGTAAGTATGTATATTTTTTGAAATAGTATTTCTTGCTGATATGAGAGATATGGGGCATATCAGTTCATATATGTTCGAAAAACATTTTGATTATTGACTTTTCAATAATCAAACACAGCATAGGAAGTGTAGTTCACATAAAGCCAAATGTGGGTGAATGTAACTGCTGAAAAACCTACATACGGAGAAGGGTTTTCAAGAGCTAGCTAGCGGTTAGATACGGCTCGGTAGGCTGTAGCTAATGTAACCTAAAGTAGCTAACGTTAGCTTGCAAAGTTACAAATCACATCACCAGAAAGCAGCTGGCTAATTACATTGATTTGCTTTGGAATGTCTAGCCAGCGTATTATGAAAGCTAGCAAGATTTGGTATAGATAAACACATGTAATTCTCTACCTAGTTAGCTATGTTACCGCTGCCAGATTTAGTAAGGTAACCAATGAAATTATACCCCAGCCGCCTGTGCTTGCTTTTAGTTTGGACAGCCACGTTGAGCACCACACCATGACTAAACTGTACAGTTGTTCTCGGCACAAAAATCCAAATAAATAATTATTCACACGCTGATGTTCTATGAACGAGTGGCTGGTCCAGTGAATAGCGTTAGCTACCTGTTGACACCCATTCTCAACTGGGTCCACCTCGACAGGCGCTGTACTTGTCACGTCTTCTGCCGAAGACGAGGCCTCTCCTTGTTCGGGCGGTGCTCGGCGGTCGACGTCACCGGTCTTTAGCCATCATTGATCCATTTTTCATTTTCCATTGGTTTTGTCTTGTCTCCCTACACACCTGGTTCCAATCCCACTCATTACCTGTTGTGTATTTAACCCTCTGTTTCCCCTCATGCCCTTGTTAGAGATTTGTTTTGTTTATGCTCGTGTTGTTTGTATTGGTGGGCGACGGGTCCTCGTACCCACTTTGCTTTTATTTCTGTAAAATTTATGTTTTGGAGCTGTGTTTGTTTAAGTTATTAAACTACTCCATTCAAACGAAGTTCGATTCTCCTGCGCCTGACTTCCCTGCCACCTATACCTACACGACGTGACAGTCCTACATCCTGAAATCGCAATGAATTCTGGATATTGTGGTTTGCTTACAACCATGAAGTGTAAATGTCTCATTTCTACCGGTGAGATGCAGAAACGCTCGCATTTGTGTGTAGTGAGGAAATGTTCCCTTTCTATGACACCTATTATGTGTTCATAACTTAACAACATATACAGTGAAAGAGTAGTGGTGAAATGTCCCTTTAAGAACTGAGTTCTGTAGAACCTGTGGATTTGTCACCCAGTGATGGGCTTGGTACAGTATGTGTGTTTCCAGTTGGACAACCACAGCAGACACTTATAAGACTGGTGCCGTCACCTGGCCGTATCTGTTGATTTGATTCCCTCACTCGCCCATCCACTTCATCCCCTCTTTCGCCCCTCCCATTTTCAGGTGTTTCTGGCCGGACAGCTTGCTCTGTTTCTCCTTCCCCATGGCATGGAATGGGTCTTCAGCCTGTTTTCCTCCCAGTCTCTTAGCTGTATCTAGATAACCGTTTCTTCTCTGGCTCTGCCAATTGGCCGTGCTGTGTCCATTAACAAGGTGCCTGGGTCTCTGTGGCATCTAACATATCCAGATACTTGTGAGACCCAGGCAGCACCTCCACTTCTCATCCTCTCCTCTCCCTTCGGCACCAGATACTAGTTCCCTCCCTCCCTTAACACCATCCTGCACCACAGCTTCACACACACACTCAAACAGACTCCACTCCGAAGCCCAGATAGCACAGAGAAAGAATGAGAATGTGAGCGAGAGAGAACAAAAAAGAAAAATGAGAGTAAGAGATCAGTGTTTCAATTCCATCAGTGTTACAAATCTGAGGAGCAGTAGTGTTGGAGTGTACCAATATTTTGAAGTGTATTGAAAATCGAAATGGAAATACTGATATGCATTTACTCATGGACAGACAATATTTGATCTAAAGGAGAAACAGTTGGCCCAAACATGGCGCCAGCATGATGTATACAGTGAGGGAAAAAAGTATTTGATTCCCTGCTGATTTTGTACGTTTGCCCACGGACAAAGAAATGATCAGTCTATCATTTTAATGGTAGGTTTAATTGAACAGTGAGCGACAGAACAACAAAAATCCAGAAAAACGCATGTCAAAAATGTTATAAATTGATTTGCATTTTAATGAGGGAAATAAGAATTTGACCCCTCTGCAAAACATAACTTAGTACTTGGTGGCAAAACCCTTGTTGGCAATCACAGAGGTCAGACGTTTCTTGTAGTTGGCCACCAGGTTTGCACACATCTCAGGAGAGATTTTGTCCCACTCCTCTTTGCAGATCTTCTCCAAGTCATTGAGGTTTCGAGGCTGACGTTTGGCAGTTCAAACCTTCAGCTCCCTCCGGATTAAGGTCTGGAGACTGACTAGGCCACTCCAGGACCTCAATGTGCTTCTTCTTGAGCCACTCCTTTGTTGCCTTGGCCGTATGTTTTGGGTCATTGTCCTGCTGGAATACCCATCCACGACCCATGTTCAATGCCCTGGCTGAGGGAAGGAGGTTCTCACCCAAGATTTGACGGTACATGGCCCTTTGATGCAGTGAAGTTGTCCTGTCCCCTTAGCATGAAAACACCCCATCTGACCACAACACTTTTGTCCCAGTTGTCCTCTGAATCATTCAGATGTTCATTGGCAAACTTCAGACGGGCATGTATATATGCTTTCTTGAGCAGGGGGACCTTGCGGGCGCTGCAGTCCTTCACGGCGTAGTTTGTTACCAATTGTTTTCTTGGTGACTATGATCACAGCTGCCTTGAGATCATTGACAAGATCCTCTCCTGTAGTTCTGGGTTGATTCCTCACCATTCTCATGATCATTGCAACTCCACGTGGTGAGATCTTGCATGGAGCCCCAGGCCGAGGGAGATTGACAGTTCTTTTGTGTTTCTTCCATTTGCGAATAATCACACACTGCTGTCACCTTCTCACCAAGCTGCTTGGCGATGGTCTTGTAGCCCATTCCAGCCTTGTGTACGTCTACAATCTTGTCCCTGACATCCTTGGAGAGCCCTTTGGTCTTGGCCATGGTGGAGAGTTTGGAATCTAATTGATTGATTGCTTCTGTGGACAGGTGTCTTTTATACAGGTAACAAACTGAGATTAGGAGCACTCCCTTTAAGAGTGTGCTCCTAATGTCAGCTTGTTACCTGTATAAAAGACACCTGGGAGCCAGAAATCTTTCTGATTGAGAGGGGGTGAAATACTTATTTCCCTCATTAAAATGCAAATCAATTTATAACATTTTTGACATGCGTTTTTCTGGATTTTGTTGTTATTCTGTCTCTCACTGTTCAAATAAACCTACCATTAAAATTATAGACGGATCATTTCTTTGTCAGTGTAGCCGGGAATGGCTGGTGTATTTTATGATTGCCAATTCAGAATCCTCTCTACACTATCTCTCCTCTTTACCCTCTTTCCTCTCTTCTCTCCAACGCTGTCTCCCTGGCCTGTTCCATCCTCCCTGCTGGCTGGCTTGGTGTTGCTCTAGCACAAGCCCCATTCCATTACTTAGTAGACTTGCTGAGTTGAATCTCGGCCAGGATGACTGAAACTACAGATGCCAATAGGTCATTCAACCAAACGGAGTGAAGTCCTGGACTAGTGTGAAGGGACATACAGTAGAACATGTCAGTGGGCAAACATACAAAATCAGCAGGGGATCAAATACTTCCCCCCTCCACTGTATATAGATCCCTTGGCCTGTGATCCTTCCCCTGTTCCTCCAGTTTTACAGACTGGAAATAACTGTGCCTGAAACCATTACCATTAAATGGACTGAGGAGGTCCATTTCCTGACTCTTCCTGGGTACTAGTGGACTAGACTATTGTTCCACTATGTGTTATTATCTTACAATTAGACAAGTCCTCTATACTGATTAACTCCCAAGGTGATCTCCATGGTGATGATGACCTGTGTTAACCTCAATTACGCACATTCACCTCACAACTTGTGGGCTGTCATAATAGTGCTATTCACTCCACTGTCATTGAAAACTCTGGTTTTCATGTGGAAGAGATTGATTGAAGAGGTGAAGTAATGTTGTGCGCTTCGCTGCTCTTATTGATACTGTAAATATTTGAATGTGAGAGATGTTTGTTATTAGAGCCGTCATCACAAACGTCAAGTTGTGTGTTTAGTGTGGCTTTAGATGCTTCTCTAGTTCAGAGATCGGGGTGGTCGTGGAGAAGGTCAGTTAAGTTGAGGCTTACTATCAACGTAAGTGGAGACTAACTATTCCAGTTATAAATGATTAAAAACTAGGGGGATCTATGGTGATTCCACCTAACGTGGAGATCAATGCTTAGCACACCCAGGGAATTCACGCATGAGCACTATACTGGAACACTGAATTCACCCATGAGATCTTTACTGGAACACGGAATTCACCCATGAGATATTTACTGGAACACTGAATTCACCCATGAGATTTTACTGGAACACGGAATTCACCCATGAGATATTTACTGGAACACTGAATTCACCCATGAGATCTTTACTGGAACACTGAATTCACTCATGAGATCTTTACTGGAACACTGAATTCACTCATGAGATCTTTACTGGAACACTGAATTCACCCATGAGATCTTTACTGGAACACTGAATTCACCCATGAGATCTTTACTGGAACACTGAATTCACCCATGATATCTTTACTGGAACACTGAATTCACTCATGAGATCTTTACTGGAACACGGAATTCACTCATGAGATCTTTACTGGAACACTGAATTCACCCATGAGATCTTTACTGGATAAGAGCGTCTGCTAAATGACTTAAATGTAAATGTAAAACACGGAATTCACTCATGAGATCTTTACTGGAACACGGAATTCACCCATGAGATCTTTACTGGAACACTGAATTCACCCATGATATCTTTACTGGAACACTGAATTCACTCATGAGATCTTTACTGGAACACGGAATTCACTCATGAGATCTTTACTGGAACACTGAATTCACCCATGAGATCTTTACTGGATAAGAGCGTCTGCTAAATGACTTAAATGTAAATGTAAAACACGGAATTCACTCATGAGATCTTTACTGGAACACTGAATTCACTCATGAGATCTTTACTGGAACACTGAATTCACCCATGAGATCTTTACTGGATAAGAGCGTCTGCTAAATGACTTAAATGTAAATGTAAAACACTGAATTCACCCATGAGATCTTTACTGGATAAGAGCGTCTGCTAAATGACTTAAATGTAAATGTAAAACACTGAATTCACCCATGAGATCTTTACTGGATAAGAGCGTCTGCTAAATGACTTAAATGTAAATGTAAAACACGGAATTCACTCATGAGATCTTTACTGGAACACGGAATTCACTCATGAGATCTTTACTGGAACACTGAATTCACTCATGAGATCTTTACTGGAACACGGAATTCACTCATGAGATCTTTACTGGAACACTGAATTCACTCATGAGATCTTTACTGGAACACTGAATTCACCCATGAGATCTTTACTGTAACACTACCCAGGTCACTGGGCTATTTGTCACAGGAACCGAAGGATCCGCTGTCGCTCACTGCCAACCAACCAATAACTCTTTAATACCCCTCCCCACGCCTGCCTTCACAAAGACTCAGATTTCCATGAATCATATGAGTGAGATATTGTAGTTTTCTGTTCTCTGTATAACTGTTAATGAGTGTTCTCTTGTGAGTGTTCAGTTTATTCAGAGAGTTGTGTTCCAGGGGTGCTGAACTTCAGACCTCTAGCTGGCTTAGTAGCTTCGCTAGCACACTTTCCCCCAGATGAATCTGACCTGTCAATGCTGCTGCTTTGACTATTTTCTGTTGGATTCAGTAGTGAGCCTCTTATCTACAGTATCTACGTGTATCTGCTACCATCATGTACTGGAGCCGGGAATGGCTGGTGTATTTTATGATTGTCAATTCAGAATCCTCTCTACACTATCTCTCCTCTTTCCCCTCTTTCCTCTCTTCTCTCCAACGCTGTCTCCCTGGCCTGTACCATCCTCCCTGCTGGCTGGCTTGGTGTTGCTCTAGCACAAGCCCCATTCCATTACTTAGTAGACTTGCTGAGTTGAATCTGGGCCAGGATGACTGAAACTACAGATGCCAAAAGGTCATTCGACCAAATGGAGTGAAGCCCTGGACTAGTGTGAAGGGACATACAGTAGAACATATTTAATAACATTACTCGCTGGTTCACATTCTCTTAATAACCCCAAATCATTCCAAACATTTCAGTTGCCTTGATGTATTGTCTGTGTAATCCCTTTGTGGAGATGACTGGTAGTGATTGAATTGAGAGTTGCTGTGTCATGTGTAGGCTATCTCTGCCTTCCCAACTGCTTTTCTGGATGGACTGTCTCTTAAGACCACACATGAGCGATTTCATTGATTGAATTATCTTCCATTATCTGAAGTTAAGAGTAAGCATTCATTTCAATGCAATTACATTAAATCTAACTAGCAGTGCATGCTACTGTAACATACATGTACATGATCACATCCAAGATACACTCCTACCACAGCCTTCATTTGATCAGCATCAAATCTATTTTCTTGTCTGCCTACTTTCCTCTGATTAAAAATGTTTTCACACATTTTTACCCCCAGAATTTCTCTCTGTTTGTTCATCTGTTGTTGGGGGAGTCTTGTACCACATTACCGCACTCCTCCTCCTTGTTATCTCCTCCTTTCACTCTCCTCCTCCTTGCTCTCTCCTCCTTCCTGTTATCTCCTCCTCATTTTTCTCTCCTCCTCCTTTCTCTCTCCTCTTCCTTGTTATCTCCTCCTTTCTCTCTCCTCCTCCTTGTTATCGCCTCCTTGTTATCTCCTCCTTTCGCTCTCCTCCTCGCTCTCTCCTCCTCCCTGTTATCTCCTCCTCCTTGCTCTCTCCTCCTCCTTTCTCTCTCCTCCTCCTTGTTATCTCCTCCTCCTTGTTATCTCCTCCTCCTTGCTTATCTCCTCCTCCTTGCTATCTCCTCCTCCTTTCTCCTCCTCCTTTCTCCTCCTCCTCCTTGTTATCTCCTCCTCCTTGTTATCTCCTCCTCCTTGCTTATCTCCTCCTCCTTGTTATCTCCTCCTCCTTGTTATCTCCTCCTCCTTGCTCTCTCCTCCTCCTTGTTATCTCCTCCTCCTTGTTATCTCATCCTCCTTGTTATCTTTTCCTCTATACTGACTCTCCCAGTTCTCCCCCTCCCCCATCTTTTTCCCATTTCTCCACTTCCCTCTCTCAAACCCCCTCCCCTCTCTCCCATTTCTCCACTTCCCTCTCTCAAACCCCCTCCCCCTCTCTCTCCCATTTATTATTTTACATTTCTCAACCCTTTCCTCGCTCATCCACGCACCCATCTCTCTACCTCTTCCAATCTCTCCCTTTCTCTCTCTTCCTCTCCTCTCTCCCTCTCCTCACTCCCCCTCTCTCTCTCCCTCTCCCCCTCTCTCTCTCCCTCACTCTCTGTGTGTGTGTGTGTGTTGTGGTCTTGCTGTCTCAGTGTAATGTGATCCAGCAGCAGTGCTGATTGCCCCCTGCTCTGCTCTGGTTGCTAGGCAGCTGATCTGAGACCAGTCCCTCCTTAGTGCTGCACCTCCCTCGCCGACCCTTCTGCCTGCCGCCAAAGAGAGGAGGGGGGATGGTAGCACCGTGACACCAATCTGAATGCCACACTCAGTCTCCGGCCACCAGGCAGGCAGGCGACACTCAGTCAACCACTAGAATCTTCTAGGCTCTAAGGATGGGCAGAGGCTTGTCAGACTGCAGTACTGCAGAGTGTAGTGTACACAGCCAGGGGACTGCCTAGCCAGGGGTTAGCTATGAACTGGTTACACAGATATGAACAATAACCTCTAAGGTCGCTCCGGCAGATTGGCTGTATGATGTGGGGCCTTCTTCTAATGTCTTGGTGTTAAAACACTACATGCACATTTGAGCCTTCTATGTCATTCATTACCTGAGTGTAGGCCCCAGTGTGTGGCTAGCACAGTGGGTTAGCTGTTGGAAGGTTGCCCAGGTGTTGGATATCAGTAGGGTGGTAGCTATGGTTATTGGTTAGTAACAGAGTGTTAGCTTGCTGGGCTGCTGTGGTGATGCTCCATTTGGTGGTGGAGGATAATGGTCTTAGACTTACTTCACAGTGGACTCATTTAGGGCCCCATTTTCTGTCCAAAGACAGCTCTCAGATGCACTAGAGCAGTTGTGTTATTGTTGTGCATAAATGGAAGCACATTGGAGCCACACTGACTCCTTTAGGGGATTGAGTGAAAAACTCTTGCCCTTTCTTGGTTGGTGCATTTGAAGTGTAACAACCACAGAAGCAAGGAAAGTTTACATTTATGAGCTACATTTAGCTGAGATGTAGGCTCTGTTTTGCACACAGACACAGTGTCTGTGTTGAAATGAAAGCTGTTGTTAACTAGGGAATTGCCAGGGACCTCGCAATACAATGTTATCACTATACTTAGGTGCCGGTACAATATGCATTGCCATTCTCACCATTAAATACTGAACAAAAATCTATAGTTACAGTTCACGAAAGAAAACCACTCAGTATCTCTAAAACCACTCAGTATCTCTAAAACCACTCAGTATCTCTAAAACCACTCAGTATCTCTAAAACCACTCAGTATCTCTAAAACCACTCAGTATCTCTAAAACCACTCAGTATCCCTAAAACCACTCAGTATCTCTAAAACCACTCAGTATCTCTAAAACCACTCAGTATCTCTAAAACCACTCAGTATCTCTAAAACCACTCAGTATCTCTAAAACCACTCAGTATCCCTAAAACCACTCAGTATCTCTAAAACCACGTAGAGAAATGAACATTACATTCTCTGGCAACAGCTCTGATGGACATTCCTGCAGTCAGCATGCCAATTTCACGCTCCCTCAAAACCTGAGACATCTGTGGCTTTGTGTTGTGTGACAAAACTGCACATTTTAGAGTGGCCTTTTATTGTCCCCAGCACAAGGTGCACTTGTGTAATGATCATGGTGTTTAATCAGCTTCTTGATATGTCACACATGTCAGGTGGATGGATTATCTTGACAAAAGAGAAATGCTCACTTACAGGGATGTAAACAAATTTGTGCACAACATTTGAGAGAATAAGCTTTTTGTACATATGGAACATTTCTGGGATCTTTTATTTCAGCTCATGAAACATGGGACCAACACTTTACATGTTGAGTTTATATTTTTGTTCAGTTTATATGTATTGTGAATTGATACTGTGATTTTATTGCAATTCAACGTTCCAAACATATTGCTCCCCATATGTCTGATGCAGAGGGACAAGATAGAGCTATTCAGTAATGGAAATAAGTGCTGAAAACAAATTGTCTCCCTGTTTAAAAAGAATATGGAGAACAAGCTAGCTGATGCAGGTACAGCTAACTAGCACAAAAATAATATTATCAAAACAATAGGATATATTGTCCAACATAATATCTTGATAGGTAACTGTATCAATTTGATCCCCATCACTATTGTTAACCCCTGATATGTAATGCCGAATAGCATTAACCACCCCCTTCTCTCATCCCTCTCCTCCTCCCTCACGTCTCTCTCTTTCTCTACTTCTCTCTCTCTCTCTCTCTCTCTCTCTCTCTCTCTCTCTCTCTCTCTCTCTCTCTCTCTCTCTCTGTAGAAGTACCGGTACCAGGATGAGGAGACACCCCCCTTGGAGCACAGTCCAGCCCATTTGGGTCAAGGGAAAAGCGCTGAGATGCTTCACATGAGCGATAAGAACCTCGCCGCCATGGAGGCAATGCATGGCTACACGCCGCACACACACATCTCCCCTATCAAGGTAGGACAAACTCACGTATGTTACATACCTCTGTCAGGTAGGACAAACTCATGTATGTTACATACACACACACACTCATTAATCACTGCACCCACACTTACAGTATATCTCCCCCTTTAAAGAAGGACACACAACAATCACAAGCAAATACATCCACCCATGCATGGTACCACCCACACACAAACTGTCTCTTTATATCACTCTACATCTATTTCTATCCCTCTCTCTCTCTCTCTCTCTCTCTCTCTCTCTCTCTCTCTCTCTCTCTCTCTCTCTCTCTCTCTCTCTCTCTCTCTCTCTCTCTCTCTCTCTCTCTCAGTGCATCCTCTTGGGAAAAATGTCTCTGAAATCAACATTCACAGTTTGTCAGTGTCTTTATCACAGTCTGTGTATTGGATTTATTTTGTGTACTGTGACTTGAATGATATGACTCCTGCCTTTTCCTGGACTTGTTCTGATCCATGTGGTTTCCCTGAAGTCTAGAGTCAAGGCGCCTGAAAACGATCCTAAATCGGATGACATTTCTTGAAGGAAAGATCATTAAGACTTCACTGAGGACATGTCTGTGACGTGACATTTTGATCATTGCATGATGACATCACCAATCATCTGCCCAGTTAAGTCCTCCTACACTCACTGCAGTGTCAGCAGGACCTAAGGGCACTTGATGTTTTCACTTCTCTGTACATGCTGCTCATATCAAAGGCCCCTCTGAGAGACTGTCTGGTCTGATCTCCAGGAGGATCTGTTCCACTGATCCCAAGTACAGATATAGTGCTCCCTGAGTTCCCTGTTGGCTCTCTTTTAGTGTAGATGAAGGTTAAATGAGATTATCACTGATTCAGGTTATGGTATTGCTTAATTACAACAACACATACATGTGATCATTATCTCTTATGTTATGACAAAGTGCAGGTGTGATGTTCGTTGTCTCTCCCTATTTTTGGAATACTCCCTACTTTGTTGGTTCCGCTTTGAGATGGAGTTAGATCCATTATAATGGTCTTATGTTTGTCTGGTCACTCAGATCGGAGGGTATTTGCCCCCTCGTGTGTTAGCTAAGAGGAACTGCAACTTAATTTCTGCACTGGAGAAACTGGATTCACTTCATGTGAAATGTTCAGTTTATTGACACCTGAAGCATTTATTCTGTGAAATAATCATTAGTGTTCCTCGATGTTAATGTTATGCTGATAGGTCTGGTCCTAGTTGCTGATTAGACAAGGAGAGATCAAGCTGTTATACAGCTTATAATATGGAATGTTCCACCCAATGACAGGAATAATGATGGTGGTGGGGATGGCAGGTTTTTTGTGTTTTTATTCTTTTTCCGATGTCTAGTTTTCCATGTCTAGTTTTCCATGTCTAGTTTTCCATGTCTAGTTTTCCATGTCTAGTTTTCCATGTCTAGTTTTCCATGTCTAGTTCCATGTCTAGTTTTCCATGTCTAGTTCCATGTCTAGTTTTCCATGTCTAGTTTTCCATGTCTAGTTTTCCATGTCTAGTTCCATGTCTAGTTTTCCATGTCTAGTTTTCCATGTCTAGTTTTCCATGTCTAGTTTTCCATGTTCTAGTTCCATGTCTAGTTTTCCATGTCTAGTTCCATGTCTAGTTCCATGTCTAGTTTTCCATGTCTAGTTTTCCATGTCTAGTTTTCCATGTCTAGTTCCATGTCTAGTTCCATGTCTAGTTTTCCATGTCTAGTTCCATGTCTAGTTTTCCATGTCTAGTTTTCCATGTCTAGTTCCATGTCTAGTTTTCCATGTCTAGTTTTCCCATGTCTAGTTCCATGTCTAGTTTTCCATGTCTAGTTTTCCATGTCTAGTTTTCCATGTCTAGTTTTCCATGTCTAGTTTTCCATGTCTAGTTCCATGTCTAGTTTTCCATGTCTAGTTCCATGTCTAGTTTTCCATGTCTAGTTTTCCATGTCTAGTTTTCCATGTCTAGTTTTCCATGTCTAGTTTTCCATGTCTAGTTTTCCATGTCTAGTTTTCCATGTCTAGTTTTCCATGTCTAGTTTTCCATGTCTAGTTTTCCATGTCTAGTTTTCCATGTCTAGTTTTCCATGTCTAGTTTTCCATGTCTAGTTTTCCATGTCTAGTTTTCCATGTCTAGTTTTCCATGTCTAGTTTTCCATGTCTAGTTTTCCATGTCTAGTTTTCCATGTCTAGTTTTCCATGTCTAGTTCCATGTCTAGTTTTCCATGTCTAGTTTTCCATGTCTAGTTTTCCATGTCTAGTTTTCCATGTCATGTCTAGTTTTCCATGTCTAGTTCCATGTCTAGTTTTCCATGTCTAGTTCCATGTCTAGTTTTCAATGTCTAGTTTTCCATGTCTAGTTCCATGTCTAGTTTTCCATGTCTAGTTTTCCATGTCTAGTTCCATGTCTAGTTTTCCATGTCTAGTTTTCCATGTCTAGTTCCATGTCTAGTTTTCCATGTCTAGTTTTCCATGTCTAGTTTTCCATGTCTAGTTTTCCATGTCTAGTTCCATGTTTTCCATGTCTAGTTCCATGTCTAGTTTTCCATGTCTAGTTTTCCATGTCTAGTTTTCCATGTCTAGTTCCATGTCTAGTTTTCCATGTCTAGTTTTCCATGTCTAGTTTTCCATGTCTAGTTTTCCATGTCTAGTTTTCCATGTCTAGTTCCATGTCTAGTTTTCCATGTCTAGTTTTCCATGTCTAGTTCCATGTCTAGTTTTCCATGTCTAGTTCCATGTCTAGTTTTCCATGTCTAGTTCCATGTCTAGTTCCATGTCTAGTTCCATGTCTAGTTTTCCATGTCTAGTTTTCCATGTCTAGTTTTCCATGTCTAGTTCCATGTCTAGTTTTCCATGTCTAGTTCCATGTCTAGTTTTCCATGTCTAGTTCCATGTCTAGTTTTCCATGTCTAGTTCCATGTCTAGTTTTCCATGTCTAGTTTTCCATGTCTAGTTCCATGTCTAGTTTTCCATGTCTAGTTTTCCATGTCTAGTTCCATGTCCATGTCTAGTTTTCCATGTCTAGTTTTCCATGTCTAGTTTTCCATGTCTAGTTCCATGTCTAGTTTTCCATGTCTAGTTCCATGTCTAGTTTTCCATGTCTAGTTTTCCATGTCTAGTTCCATGTCTAGTTTTCCATGTCTAGTTTTCCATGTCTAGTTCCATGTCTAGTTTTCCATGTCTAGTTCCATGTCTAGTTTTCCATGTCTAGTTCCATGTCTAGTTCCATGTCTAGTTCCATGTCTAGTTCCATGTCTAGTTTTCCATGTCTAGTTTTCCATGTCTAGTTTTCCATGTCTAGTTCCATGTCTAGTTTTCCATGTCTAGTTTTCCATGTCTAGTTTTCCATGTCTAGTTTTCCATGTCTAGTTTTCCATGTCTAGTTTTCCATGTCTAGTTTTCCATGTCTAGTTTTCCATGTCTAGTTTTCCATGTCTAGTTTTCCATGTCTAGTTTTCCATGTCTAGTTTTCCATGTCTAGTTTTCCATGTCTAGTTTTCCATGTCTAGTTTTCCATGTCTAGTTTTCCATGTCTAGTTTTCCATGTCTAGTTTTCCATGTCTAGTTCCATGTCTAGTTTTCCATGTCTAGTTTGTCTAGTTTTCCATGTCTAGTTTTCCATGTCTAGTTCCATGTCTAGTTTTCCATGTCTAGTTTTCCATGTCTAGTTTTCCATGTCTAGTTTTCCATGTCTAGTTTTCCATGTCTAGTTTTCCATGTCTAGTTTTCCATGTCTAGTTTTCCATGTCTAGTTCCATGTCTAGTTTTGTCTAGTTCCATGTCTAGTTTTCCATGTCTAGTTCCATGTCTAGTTTTCCATGTCTAGTTTTCCATGTCTAGTTCCATGTCTAGTTTTCCATGTCTAGTTTTCCATGTCTAGTTCCATGTCTAGTTTTCCATGTCTAGTTTTCCATGTCTAGTTTTCCATTCTAGTTTTCCATGTCTAGTTTTCCATGTCTAGTTTTCCATGTCTAGTTTTCCATGTCTAGTTTGTCTAGTTTTCCATGTCTAGTTCCATGTCTAGTTTTCCATGTCTAGTTTTCCATGTCTAGTTCCATGTCTAGTTTTCCATGTCTAGTTTTCCATGTCTAGTTCCATGTCTAGTTTTCCATGTCTAGTTTTCATGTCTAGTTTTCCATGTCTAGTTTTCCATGTCTAGTTTTCCATGTCTAGTTTTCCATGTCTAGTTTTCCATGTCTAGTTTTCCATGTCTAGTTTTCCATGTCTAGTTTTCCATGTCTAGTTCCATGTCTAGTTTGTCTAGTTTTCCATGTCTAGTTTTCCATGTCTAGTTCCATGTCTAGTTTTCCATGTTAGTTTTCCATGTCTAGTTTTCCATGTCTAGTTCCATGTCTAGTTTAGTTTTCCATGTCTAGTTCCATGTCTAGTTTTCCATGTCTAGTTCCATGTCTATTTTCCATGTCTAGTTTTCCATGTCTAGTTTTCCATGTCTAGTTTTCCATGTCTAGTTTTTTCCATGTCTAGTTCCATGTCTAGTTTTCCATGTCTAGTTCCATGTCTAGTTTTCCATGTCTAGTTCCATGTCTAGTTTTCCATGTCTAGTTCCATGTCTAGTTTTCCATGTCTAGTTTTCCATGTCTAGTTGTCTAGTTTTCCATGTCTAGTTTTCCATGTCTAGTTTTCCATGTCTAGTTTTCCATGTCTAGTTTTCCATGTCTAGTTTTCCATGTCTAGTTTTCCATGTCTAGTTTTCCATGTCTAGTTTTCCATGTCTAGTTCCATGTCTAGTTTTCCATGTCTAGTTCCATGTCTAGTTTTCCATGTCTAGTTTGTCCAGTTTTCCATGTCTAGTTTTCCATGTCTAGTTTTCCATGTCTAGTTTTCCATGTCTAGTTTTCCATGTCTAGTTTTCCATGTCTAGTTCCATGTCTAGTTTTCCATGTCTAGTTCCATGTCTAGTTTTCCATGTCTAGTTTTCCATGTCTAGTTTTCCATGTCTAGTTCCATGTCTAGTTTTCCATGTCTAGTTTTCCATGTCTAGTTTTCCATGTCTAGTTTTCCATGTCTAGTTCCATGTCTAGTTTTCCATGTCTAGTTTTCCATGTCTAGTTCCATGTCTAGTTTTCCATGTCTAGTTTTCCATGTCTAGTTTTCCATGTCTAGTTTTCCATGTCTAGTTCCATGTCTAGTTTTCCATGTCTAGTTCCATGTCTAGTTTTCCATGTCTAGTTTTCCATGTCTAGTTTTCCATGTCTAGTTTTCCATGTCTAGTTCCATGTCTAGTTTTCCATGTCTAGTTCCATGTCTAGTTTTCCATGTCTAGTTCCATGTCTAGTTTTCCATGTCTAGTTTTCCATGTCTAGTTTTCCATGTCTAGTTTTCCATGTCTAGTTTTCCATGTCTAGTTTTCCATGTCTAGTTCCATGTCTAGTTTTCCATGTCTAGTTCCATGTCTAGTTTTCCATGTCTAGTTCCATGTCTAGTTTTCCATGTCTAGTTCCATGTCTAGTTTTCCATGTCTAGTTTTCCATGTCTAGTTTGTCTAGTTTTCCATGTCTAGTTCCATGTCTAGTTCCATGTCTAGTTTTCCATGTCTAGTTTTCCATGTCTAGTTTTCCATGTCTAGTTCCATGTCTAGTTTTCCATGTCTAGTTCCATGTCTAGTTTTCCATGTCTAGTTTTCCATGTCTAGTTCCATGTCTAGTTTTCCATGTCTAGTTTTCCATGTCTAGTTTTCCATGTCTAGTTTTCCATGTCTAGTTCCATGTCTAGTTTTCCATGTCTAGTTCCATGTCTAGTTTTCCATGTCTAGTTTTCCATGTCTAGTTCCATGTCTAGTTCCATGTCTAGTTTTCCATGTCTAGTTTTCCATGTCTAGTTCCATGTCTAGTTTTCCATGTCTAGTTTTCCATGTCTAGTTCCATGTCTAGTTTGTCTATGTCTAGTTTGTCTAGTTTTCCATGTCTAGTTTTGTCTAGTTCATGTCTAGTTTTCCATGTCTAGTTTTCCATGTCTAGTTCCATGTCTAGTTTTCCATGTCTAGTTCCATGTCTAGTTTTCCATGTCTAGTTCCATGTCTAGTTCCATGTCTAGTTTTCCATGTCTAGTTTTCCATGTCTAGTTTTCCATGTCTAGTTTTCCATGTCTAGTTCCATGTCTAGTTTTCCATGTCTAGTTTTCCATGTCTAGTTTTCCATGTCTAGTTTTCCATGTCTAGTTTTCCATGTCTAGTTTTCCATGTCTAGTTCCATGTCTAGTTTTCCATGTCTAGTTTTCTAGTTTTCCATGTCTAGTTTTCCATGTCTAGTTCCATGTCTAGTTTTCCATGTCTAGTTCCATGTCTAGTTTTCCATGTCTAGTTTTCCATGTCTAGTTCCATGTCTAGTTTTCCATGTCTAGTTCCATGTCTAGTTTTCCATGTCTAGTTCCATGTCTAGTTTTCCATGTCTAGTTCCATGTCTAGTTTTCCATGTCTAGTTTTCCATGTTAGTTCCATGTCTAGTTTTCCATGTCTAGTTTTCCATGTCTAGTTCCATGTCTAGTTCCATGTCTAGTTTTCCATGTCTAGTTTTCCATGTCTAGTTTTCCATGTCTAGTTTTCCATGTCTAGTTTTCCATGTCTAGTTTTCCATGTCTAGTTTTCCATGTCTAGTTTTCCATGTCTAGTTTTCCATGTCTAGTTTTCCATGTCTAGTTTTCCATGTCTAGTTCCATGTCTAGTTTTCCATGTCTAGTTTTCCATGTCTAGTTTTCTAGTTTTCCATGTCTAGTTCCATGTCTAGTTCCATGTCTAGTTTTCCATGTCTAGTTTTCCATGTCTAGTTCCATGTCTAGTTTTCCATGTCTAGTTTTCCATGTCTAGTTTTCCATGTCTAGTTTTCCATGTCTAGTTTTCCATGTCTAGTTTTCCATGTCTAGTTTTCCATGTCTAGTTTTCCATGTTCCATGTCTAGTTTTCCATGTCTAGTTCCATGTCTAGTTCCATGTCTAGTTTTCCATGTCTAGTCCATGTCTAGTTTTCCATGTCTAGTTTGTCTAGTTTTCCATGTCTAGTTTTCCATGTCTAGTTTTCCATGTCTAGTTTTCCATGTCTAGTTTTCCATGTCTAGTTTTCCATGTCTAGTTCCATGTCTAGTTTTCCATGTCTAGTTTTCCATGTCTAGTTCCATGTCTAGTTTTCCATGTCTAGTTTTCCATGTCTAGTTTTCCATGTCTAGTTTTCCATGTCTAGTTTTCCATGTCTAGTTTTCCATGTCTAGTTTTCCATGTCTAGTTTTCCATGTCTAGTTCCATGTCTAGTTTTCCATGTCTAGTTTTCCATGTCTAGTTTTCCATGTCTAGTTTTCCATGTCTAGTTTTCCATGTCTAGTTCCATGTCTAGTTTTCCATGTCTAGTTTTCCATGTTCCATGTCTAGTTTTCCATGTCTAGTTCCATGTCTAGTTTTCCATGTCTAGTTTTCCATGTCTAGTTTTCCATGTCTAGTTTTCCATGTCTAGTTCCATGTCTAGTTTTCCATGTCTAGTTTTCCATGTCTAGTTTTCCATGTCTAGTTTTCCATGTCTAGTTTGTCTAGTTTTCCATGTCTAGTTCCATGTCTAGTTTTGTCTAGTTTTCATGTCTAGTTTTCCATGTCTAGTTTTCCATGTCTAGTTTTCCATGTCTAGTTTTCCATGTCTAGTTTTCCATGTCTAGTTTTCCATGTCTAGTTCCATGTCTAGTTTTCCATGTCTAGTTTTCCATGTCTAGTTTTTTTCCATGTCTAGTTTTCCATGTCTAGTTTTCCATGTCTAGTTTTCCATGTCTAGTTTTCCATGTCTAGTTTTCCATGTCTAGTTTTCCATGTCTAGTTTTCCATGTCTAGTTTTCCATGTCTAGTTCCATGTCTAGTTTTCCATGTCTAGTTTTCCATGTCTAGTTTTCCATGTCTAGTTTTCCATGTCTAGTTTTCCATGTCTAGTTTTCCATGTCTAGTTTTCCATGTCTAGTTTTCCATGTCTCTAGTTTTCCATGTCTAGTTTTCCATGTCTAGTTTTCCATGTCTAGTTTCCATGTCTTTTTCCATGTCTAGTTTGTCCATGTCTAGTTCCATGTCTAGTTCCATGTCTAGTTTTCCATGTCTAGTTTTCCATGTCTAGTTCCATGTCTAGTTTTCCATGTCTAGTTTTCCATGTCTAGTTCCATGTTAGTTTTCCATGTCTAGTTTTCCATGTCTAGTTTTCCATGTCTAGTTTTCCATGTCTAGTTCCATGTCTAGTTTTCCATGTCTAGTTTTCCATGTCTAGTTCCATGTCTAGTTTTCCATGTCTAGTTTGTCTAGTTTTCCATGTCTAGTTTTCCATGTCTAGTTCCATGTCTAGTTTTCCATGTCTTTTCCATGTCTAGTTCCATGTCTAGTTTTCCATGTCTAGTTTTCCATGTCTAGTTTTCCATGTCTAGTTCCATGTCTAGTTTTCCATGTCTAGTTTTCCATGTCTAGTTTTCCATGTCTAGTTTTCCATGTCTAGTTTTCCATGTCTAGTTTTCCATGTCTAGTTTTCCATGTCTAGTTTTCCATGTCTAGTTTTCCATGTCTAGTTTTCCATGTCTAGTTCCATGTCTAGTTTTCCATGTCTAGTTTTCCATGTCTAGTTTTCCATGTCTAGTTCCATGTCTAGTTTTCCATGTCTAGTTTTCCATGTCTAGTTTTCCATGTCTAGTTTTCCATGTCTAGTTCCATGTCTAGTTTTCCATGTCTAGTTCCATGTCTAGTTTTCCATGTCTAGTTTTCCATGTCTAGTTTTCCATGTCTAGTTTTCCATGTCTAGTTTTCCATGTCTAGTTTTCCATGTCTAGTTTGTCTAGTTCATGTCTAGTTTTCCATGTCTAGTTTTCCATGTTTAGTTTTCCATGTCTAGTTTTCCATGTCTAGTTTTCCATGTCTAGTTTTCCATGTCTAGTTCCATGTCTAGTTTTCCATGTCTAGTTTTCCATGTCTAGTTCCATGTCTAGTTTTCCATGTCTAGTTCCATGTCTAGTTTTCCATGTCTAGTTTTCCATGTCTAGTTTTCCATGTCTAGTTTTCCATGTCTAGTTTTCCATGTCTAGTTTTCCATGTCTAGTCTTTTTCCATGTCTAGTTCCATGTCTAGTTTTCCATGTCTAGTTCCATGTCTAGTTCCATGTCTAGTTTTCCATGTCTAGTTCCATGTCTAGTTTTCCATGTCTAGTTCCATGTCTAGTTTTCCATGTCTAGTTCCATGTCTAGTTCCATGTCTAGTTTTCCATGTCTAGTTTGTCTAGTTTTCCATGTCTAGTTTTCCATGTCTAGTTCCATGTCTAGTTTTCCATGTCTAGTTCCATGTCTAGTTTTCCATGTCTAGTTTTCCATGTCTAGTTTTCATGTCTAGTTCCATGTCTAGTTTTCCATGTCTAGTTTCCATGTCTAGTTCCATGTCTAGTTTTCCATGTCTAGTTCCATGTCTAGTTTTCCATGTCTAGTTTGTCCATGTCTAGTTTTCTAGTTTTCCATGTCTAGTTTTCCATGTCTAGTTCCATGTCTAGTTCCATGTCTAGTCTGTCTAGTTCCATGTCTAGTTTTCCATGTCTAGTTCCATGTCTAGTTTTCCATGTCTAGTTTGTCTAGTTTTCCATGTCTAGTTTTCCATGTCTAGTTTTCCATGTCTAGTTTTCCATGTCTAGTTCCATGTCTAGTTCCATGTCTAGTTTTCCATGTCTAGTTTTCCATGTCTAGTTTTCCATGTCTAGTTTTCCATGTCTAGTTTTCCATGTCTAGTTCCATGTCTAGTTTTCCATGTCTAGTTTTCCATGTCTAGTTTGTCTAGTTTTCCATGTCTAGTTCCATGTCTAGTTTTCCATGTCTAGTTTTTCATGTCTAGTTTTCCATGTCTAGTTTGTCTAGTTCCATGTCTAGTTTTCCATGTCTAGTTCCATGTCTAGTTTTCCATGTCTAGTTTTCCATGTCTAGTTTTCCATGTCTAGTTTTGTCTAGTTTTCATGTCTAGTTCCATGTCTAGTTCCATGTCTAGTTCCATGTCTAGTTTTCCATGTCTAGTTCCATGTCTAGTTTTCCATGTCTAGTTTTGTCTAGTTTTCCATGTCTAGTTTTCCATGTCTAGTTTTCCATGTCTAGTTTGTCTAGTTTTCCATGTCTAGTTCCATGTCTAGTTTTCCATGTCTAGTTCCATGTCTAGTTTTCCATGTCTAGTTCCATGTCTAGTTTTCCATGTCTAGTTCCATGTCTAGTTTTCCATGTCTAGTTTTCCATGTCTAGTTTTCCATGTCTAGTTTTCCATGTCTAGTTTTCCATGTCTAGTTTGTCCATGTCTAGTTCCATGTCTAGTTCCATGTCTAGTTTTCCATGTCTAGTTCCATGTCTACTTTTCCATGTCTAGTTTTCCATGTCTAGTTTTCCATGTCTAGTTTTCCATGTCTAGTTCCATGTCGAGTTCCATGTCTAGTTCCATGTCTAGTTCCATGTCTACTTTTCCATGTCTAGTTTTCCATGTCTAGTTTTCCATGTCTAGTTTTCCATGTCTACTTCCATGTCTAGTTCCATGTCTAGTTTGTCTATTTTCCATGTCTAGTTCCATGTCTAGTTTTCCATGTCTAGTTTTCCATGTCTAGTTCCATGTTCCATGTCTAGTTCCATGTCTAGTTCCATGTCTAGTTTTCCATGTCTAGTTCCATGTCTAGTTCCATGTCTAGTTCCATGTCTAGTTCCATGTCTAGTTCCATGTCTAGTTTTCCATGTCTAGTTCCATGTCTAGTTTTCCATGTCTAGTTCCATGTCTAGTTTTCCATGTCTAGTTTGTCTAGTTCCATGTCTAGTTTTCCATGTCTAGTTCCATGTCTAGTTTTCCATGTCTAGTTCCATGTCTAGTTTTCCATGTCTAGTTTTCCATGTCTAGTTTTCCATGTCTAGTTCCATGTCTAGTTTTCCATGTCTAGTTCCATGTCTAGTTCCATGTCTAGTTTTCTAGTTTTCCATGTCTAGTTTTCCATGTCTAGTTTTCCATGTCTAGTTTTCCATGTCTAGTTTTCCATGTCTAGTTTTCCATGTCTAGTTCCATGTCTAGTTCCATGTCTAGTTTTCCATGTCTAGTTTTCCATGTCTAGTTTTCCATGTCTAGTTCCATGTCTAGTTTTCCATGTCTAGTTCCATGTCTAGTTTTCCATGTCTAGTTCCATGTCTAGTTTTCCATGTCTAGTTTTCCATGTCTAGTTTTCCATGTCTAGTTTTCCATGTCTAGTTTTCCATGTCTAGTTTTCCATGTCTAGTTCCATGTCTAGTTTTCCATGTCTAGTTTTCCATGTCTAGTTTTCCATGTCTAGTTTTCCATGTCTAGTTTTCCATGTCTAGTTCCATGTCTAGTTTTCCATGTCTAGTTTTCCATGTCTAGTTTTCATGTCTAGTTCCATGTCTAGTTTTCCATGTCTAGTTTTCCATGTCTAGTTTTCCATGTCTAGTTTTCCATGTCTAGTTTTCCATGTCTAGTTTTCCATGTCTAGTTCCATGTCTAGTTTTTCCATGTCTAGTTTTCCATTTTCCATGTCTAGTTTTCCATGTCTAGTTTTCCATGTCTAGTTTGTCTAGTTTTCATGTCTAGTTTTCCATGTCTGTCTAGTTCCAGTTTTCCATGTCTAGTTTTCCATGTCTAGTTTTCCATGTCTAGTTTTCCATGTCTAGTTTTCCATGTCCATGTCTAGTTTTCCATGTCTAGTTTTCCATGTCTAGTTCCATGTCTAGTTTTCCATGTCTAGTTTTGTCCATGTCTAGTTTTCCATGTCTAGTTTGTCCATGTCTAGTTCCATGTCTAGTTTTCCATGTCTAGTTCCATGTCTAGTTTTCCATGTCTAGTTTTCCATGTCTAGTTCCATGTCTAGTTTTCCATGTCTAGTTTTCCATGTCTAGTTTTCATGTCTAGTTTGTCTAGTTTTCCATGTCTAGTTTTCCATGTCTAGTTTTCCATGTCTAGTTTTCCATGTCTAGTTTTCCATGTCTAGTTTTCCATGTCTAGTTCCATGTCTAGTTTTCTGTCTAGTTTTCCATGTCTAGTTCCATGTCTAGTTCCATGTCTAGTTTTCCATGTCTAGTTTTCCATGTCTAGTTCCATGTCTAGTTTTCCATGTCTAGTTTTCCATGTCTAGTTCCATGTCTAGTTTTCCATGTCTAGTTTTCCATGTCTAGTTTTCCCATGTCTAGTTCCATGTCTAGTTTTCCATGTCTAGTTCCATGTCTAGTTTTCCATGTCTAGTTTGTCCATGTCTAGTTTTCCATGTCTAGTTTTCCATGTCTAGTTTTCCATGTCTAGTTTTCCATGTCTAGTTTTCCATGTCTAGTTTTCCATGTCTAGTTTTCCATGTCTAGTTTTCCATGTCTAGTTTTCCATGTCTAGTTTTCCATGTCTAGTTTTCCATGTCTAGTTTTCCATGTCTAGTTTTCCATGTCTAGTTTTCCATGTCTAGTTTTCCATGTCTAGTTTTCCATGTCTAGTTTTCATGTCTAGTTTTCCATGTCTAGTTCCATGTCTAGTTTTCCATGTATGTTTTTTCCATGTCTAGTTTTCCATGTCATGTCTAGTTTTCCATGTCTAGTTTTCCATGTCTAGTTCCATGTCTAGTTTTCTAGTTTTCATGTCTAGTTTTGTCCATGTCTAGTTCCATGTCTAGTTTTCCATGTCTAGTTCCATGTCTAGTTTTCCATGTCTAGTTCCATGTCTAGTTCCATGTCTAGTTTTCCATTTTCCATGTCTAGTCTAGTTCCATGTCTAGTTTTCCATGTCTAGTTTTCCATGTCTAGTTCCATGTCTAGTTTTCCATGTCTAGTTCCATGTCTAGTTCCATGTCTACTTTTCCATGTCTAGTTTTCCATGTCTAGTTTTCCATGTCTAGTTTTCCATGTCTACTTCCATGTCTAGTTCCATGTCTAGTTCCATGTCTACTTTTCCATGTCTAGTTTTCCATGTCTAGTTCCATGTCTAGTTCCACGTCTAGTTCCATGTCTAGTTCCATGTCTAGTTCCATGTCTAGTTTTCCATGTCTAGTTCCATGTCTAGTTTTCCATGTCTAGTTCCATGTCTAGTTTTCCATGCCTAGTTTTCCATGTCTAGTTCCATGTCTACTTTTCCATGTCTAGTTTTCCATGTCTAGTTCCATGTCTACTTTTCCATGTCTAGTTTTCCATGTCTAGTTCCATGTCTAGTTTTCCATGTCTAGTTCCATGTCTAGTTTTCCATGTCTAGTTCCATGTCTAGTTCCATGTCCCCACTTTTGTTTCTTGTCTCATCCTCTGGTTTTCCTTCTCTTACCTAACCCTGATTGAACTAACAATGCTAACTACCTTCTATTTCAGTTGAATAGTTGGATAATACTTATTTTGTTTACTTACTTCTACTTTTCTTCTTCTTCTTCTTCTTCTTCTTCTTCTTCCATTCTTCTTTTCTTCTTCTTCTTTTCTTCTTCTTCTTCCATGTCTAGTTTTCTTCTTCTAGTTCCTCCTCTGGTATTTACACCTATCTGTCTAGTTCACTCTGCAATATAACCATCAATGTATTACCCTGCTCTTCTTTTTTAACTTAGATTATAACACAACACTAGATTTAACACAACACTAGATTATAACACAACACTAGATTATAACACAACAATAGATTATAACACAACACCAGATTATAACACAACACTAGATTATAACACAACACTTTTGATTATAACACAACACTTTATAACACAACACTTATAACACAACACCAGATTATAACACAACACTATATTATAACACAACACTAGATTATAACACAACACTAGATTATAACACAACACTGGATTATAACACAACACTAGATTATAACACAACACCAGATTATAACACAACACTAGATTATAACACAACACAGATTATAACACAACACCAGATTATAACACAACTTCTTATAACACCAGATTATAACACAACAAATTATAACACAACACTAGATTATAACACAACACTAGATTATAACACAACACCAGATTATAACACAACACTAGATTATAACACAACACTAGATTATAACACAACACCAGATTATAACACAACACTAGATTATAACACAACACCTGATTATAACACAACACTAGATTATAACACAACACCAGATTATAACACAACACCAGATTATAACACAACACTAGATTATAACACAACACCAGATTATAACACAACACTAGATTATAACACAACACCAGATTATAACACAACACCAGATTATAACACAACAAGATTATAACACTAGATTATAACACAACACCAGATTATAACACAACACTAGATTATAACACAACACTAGATTATAACACAACACCAGATTATAACACAACACTAGATTATAACACAACACTAGATTATAACACAACACCAGATTATAACACAACACCAGATTATAACACAACACCTGATTATAACACAACACTAGATTATAACACAAACCAGATTATAACACAACACCAGATTATAACACAACACTAGATTATAACACAACACCAGATTATGACACAACACTAGATTATAACACAACACTAGATTATAACACAACACTAGATTATAACACAACACTAGATTATGACACAACACCTGATTATAACACAACACTAGATTATAACACAACACCAGATTATAACACAACACCAGATTATAACACAACACTAGATTATAACACAACACCAGATTATGACACAACACCTGATTATAACACAACACCAGATTATAACACAACACTAGATTATAACACAACACTAGATGATGACACAACGCCTGATTATAACACAACACTAGATTATAACACAACACCAGATTATAACACAACACTAGATTATAACACAACACTAGATTATGACACAACACTAGATTATGACACAACACTAGATTATGACGCAACAATAGATTATATCACAACACTAGATTATATCACAACACTAGATTATATCACAACACTAGATTATATCACAACACTAGATTATATCACAACACTAGATTATATCACAACACTAGATTATATCACAACACTAGATTATATCACAACACTAGATTATAGCTCAACACTAGATTATAGCTCAACACTAGATTATATCACAACACTAGATTATATCACAAAACCTGATTATGACACAAAACCTGATTATGACACAACACCTGATTATAACACAACACCTAATTATAACACAACACCTGATTATAACACAGCACCTGTTTATAACACAGCACCTGTTTATAACACAGCACCTGTTTATAACACAGCACCTGTTTATAACACAGCACCTGTTTATAACACAGCACCTGTTTATAACACAGCACCTGTTTATAACACAGCACCTGTTTATAACACAACACCTGTTTATAACACAGCACCTGTTTATAACACAGCACCTGTTTATAACACAGCACCTGTTTATAACACAGCACCTGTTTATACTATTTTATTCCAATTTTCTTTGCCATACTATTACCCCTTCTTCTCTGCGCACCCCATTCCTTGTTTCTTACTACCTATCCTCTTATCTCCTCCACCCTAGTTACCCTCTCCCCTTTACCATCTCTGTTGTTTTGCAGCCGGTGTTGATGTCGTCAGGCCACACTCCTATGTACACCTCTGCTGTTTCCACACTGGTAAGAGCACAGAGCTCCCCTGCTGCTCAGAGCAGAGCTGTTGTTGTCATCACCATCATCCCTGCGGCTTTCTTACATCGTTATGTCTCCCCCGTTGTGACAACATTACCAGTCCTGCAGTGATGTCACACGTAAAACTTGGTTGTACTGTATCATCACAGTTATGTTGCATCATACATTCTGTAGATGTTCTTTCAATGAGTATAAAGTCATCTGTGATGTGATCCTAGTGGTCATCTGTGATGTGATCCTAGTGGTCATCTGTGATGTGATCCTAGTGGTCATCTGTGATGTGGTCATGATGTGGTCATGCTCACACAGTAGTTATCAGCATCTGGACTGGTCATTTTCACATTGCAGAGTAGTTGTTGTTTAAGAGTGGGGTTTCATCTTCTACAGTATTCACTTGTTACTGGCTAATGTCTGTGTATTTTTATGTGTGAAGCTGGAATCTGTTTTGGATCACGGTGAAAAATGTGTAAAGCTCCGAGATGTATTTATTTTGTTGCGAAAAGCTTTGGCAGCCTGGTCTAGCTTTGGCAGCCTGGTCTATTGGACTGGTTGGATGCCTGGTCTATTGGACTGGTTGGCTACCCGGTCTATTTGATTGGCTGGAGGCCTAGTCTAATGGACTGGTTGGCTGCCTGGTCTATTGGACTGGTTGGCTGCCTGGTCTATTGGACTGGTTGGCTAGCCTGGTCTATTTGATTGGCTGGAGGCCTAGTCTAATGGACTGGTTGGCTGCCTGGTCTATTTGACTGGTTGGCTGCCTGGTCTATTGGACTGGTGGGCTACCCGGTCTATTTGATTGGCTGGAGGCCTGGTCTGGTTCTTTGGACCTGGCTAAATGCCTCATCTATTTGACTGGTGGATGCCTGGTCTATTGGACTGATAGGATACCTGGTCTATTGACTGTTTGGATGCCTGATCTATTGGACTGGTAGGATGCCAGGTCTATTGGACTGTTTGGCTGCCTGATCTATTGGCTGATTGGATGCCTGGTATATTGGAATGGTTGGCTGCCTGATCTATTGACCTGGTTGGATGCCTGGTTGGCTGCTTGGTCTATTGGACTGGTTGGCTACCCAGTCTATTTGATTGGCTGGAGGCCTGGTCTAATGGACTGGCAGGATGACTGGTCTATTGGACAGGTAGGATGCCTGGTTCTTTGGACTGGTTGGCTGCCTGGTCTACTTGACTGGTAGGATGCCTGGTATATTTGACTGGTAGGATGCCTGGTCTATTGGACTGTTTGGATGCCAGGTCTATTGGACTGGTTGGCTGCCTGATCTATTGGCCTGGTTCGATGCCTGGTCTATTGGACTGGTTGGCAGCCTGGTCTATTGGACTGGTTGGCTACCCGGTCTATTTGATTGGCTGGATGCCTGGTCTATTGGACAGGTAGGATGCCTGGTTCTTTGGACTGGCTAAATGCCTCATCTATTTGACTGGTAGGATTCCTTGTCTATTGGACTGGTTGGCTGCCTGGTCTATTGGACTGATAGGATGCCTGGTCTATTGGACTGTTTTGATGCCTGGTCTACTTGACTGGTAGGATGCCTGGTCTATTTGACTGGTAGGATGCCTGGTCTATTGGACTGATAGGATGCCTGGTCTATTGGACTGTTTGGATGCCTGGTCTATTGGACTGGTAGGATGCCAGGTCTATTGGACTGGTTGGCTGCCTGATCTATTGGCCTGGTTGGATGCCTGGTATATTGGACTGGTTGGCTGCCTGATCTATTGACCTGGTTAGATGCCTGGTTGGCTGCCTGGTCTATTGGACTGGTTGGCTACCCAGTCTATTTGATTGGCTGGAGGCCTGGTCTAATGGACTGGTTGGCAGCCTGGTCTATTGGACTGGTTGGCTGCCTGGTCTATTTCTTGGCTACTGGTTGATTGGCTGGAGGCCTGGTTTCTAATGGACTGGTTGGCAGCCTGGTCTGTTGGACTGGTTGGCAGCCTGGTCTGTTGGACTGGTTGGCTACCCGGTCTGTTTGATTGGCTGGATGCCTGGTCTATTGGACAGGTAGGATGCCTGGTTCTTTTCACTGGCTAAATGCCTCATCTATTTGACTGGTAGGATTCCTTGTCTATTGGACTGGTTGGCTGCCTGGTCTATTGGACTGTTTGGCTGCCTGGTCAATTTTTACTTGTAGGATGCCTGGTCTATTGGACTGATAGGATGCCTGGTCTATTGGACTGTTTGGATGCCTGGTCTATTGGACTGGTATGATGCCTGGTTCTTTGGACTGGCTAAATGCCTCATCTATTTGACTGGTAGGATTCCTTGTCTATTGGACTGGTTGGCTGCCTGGTCTATTGGCCCGTTCCTGTAGGTTCATGCTTGCCATCCGGTCTGTTGGACCCTTAATTGCCTCACACAGGAAGCTTTGCTGGTCCTAATCCAGGCACTGTCATCTCCCTGTCTGGATTACTGCAACTCGCTGTTGGCTGGGCTCCCTGCCTGTCCATTAAACCCCTTCAACTCATCCAGAACGCTGCAGTCTTCTGGTGTTCAGCCTTCCCAAGTTCTCTCTCACGTCACCCCGCTCCTCCGGTCTCTTCCACTGGCTTCCAGTTGCCTGGTCTATTGGACCATGGTAATTGCCTGGTCTGTTGGACTGGTTAATTGCCTGGCTCTGATCAGGACCTGTTCATCCACCTCTGGCCATCCACCGTCTCCACCTTGGACTGGTTACCACTGAGGAAGTACAGCCTGGTCTCAGCCCAGTCAAAACTGTTATTGCTGCTCTGGTCCCCCAATGGTGGAACAAACTTCCTCTGGCCAGGACAGCGGAGTCAATCACCACCTTCCGGAGACACCTGAAACCCCACCTCTTTAAGGAATACCTGGGATAGGATAAGTAATCCCTCTCACCCCCCTTAAGATTTAGATGCCTATTGTAATTGACTGTTCCACTGGATGTCATAAGGTGAATGCACCAATTTGTAAGTCCTCTGGATAAGAGCATCTGCTAAATGACTTAAATGTAAAATGTAAATGTATTGGACTGTTTGGCTGCCTGGTCTACTTGACTGGTAGGATGCCTGGTCTATTTGACTGGTAGGATGCCTGGTCTATTGGACTGATAGGATGCCTGGTCTATTGGACTGTTTGGATGCCTGGTCTATTGGACTGGTAGGATGGCAGGTCTATTGGACTGGTTGGCTGCCTGATCTATTGGCCTGGTTGGCTACAAACAGTCTATTTGATTGGCTGGATGCCTGGTATATTGGACTGGTTGGCTGCTGATCTATTGACCTGGTTGGATGCCTGGTTGTCTGCCTGGTGTATTGGACTGTTTGGCTACCCGGTCTATTGGACTGGTTGGCTACCCAGTCTATTTGATTGGCTGGAGGCCTGGTCTAATGGACTGGTTGGATGCCTGGTCAATTGGACTGGCAGGATGACTGGTCTATTGGACAGGTAGGATGCCTGGTTCTTTGGACTGGTTGGCTGCCTGGTCTACTTGACTGGTAGGATGCCTGTATATTTGACTGGTAGGATGCCTGGTCTATTGGACTGGTTGGCTGCCTGATCTATTGGCCTGGTTGGATGCCTGGTATATTGGACTGGTTGGCTGCCTGATCTATTGACTTGGTTGGATGCCTGGTAGGATGCCTGGTCTATTGGACTGGTTGGCTGCCTGGTCTATTGGACTGGTTGGCCGCCTGATCTATTGGACTGGTTGACTGCCTGGTATATTGGACTGGTTGGCTGACTGGTCAATTTTTACTGGTTGGCTGCCTGGTCAATTTTGACTGGCTGGCTGCCTGGTCTATTGACCGGTAGGATGCCTGGTCTATTGGACTGGTTGGCTGCTTGGTCTTTTCGACTGGTTGGCTGCCTCGTCTATTGGACGACTTGGCTGCCTGGTCTTTTTGACCAGTTGGATGACTGGTCTATTGGACAGCTTGGCTGCCTGGTCTATTTGACTAGTGGGATGCTTGGTTTGTTTTACTGGTTGGCTCTCTGGTCTATTGGGCTGGTTGTCTGCCTGGTATTTTGGACTGGTTGGCTGCCTGGTTTATTTGAGTGGTTGGCTGCCTGGCCTATTTGACTGGTAAGCTACCTGCTCTATTGGAGTGGTTGAATGCCTGGTCTATTTGACTGCTTATCTGCCTGGTCTATTTAAATGTTTGGATTCCTAGTCTATTGGACTGCTTGGCTGCCTGGTCTATTGGACTGCTTGGCTGCCTGGTCTATTGGACTGCTTGGCTGCCTGGTCTATTGGACTGCTTGGCTGCCTGGTCTATTGGACTGCTTGGCTGCCTGGTCTATTGGACTGCTTGGCTGCCTGGTCTATTGGACTGCTTGGCTGCCTGGTATTTTTGACTGGTAGAATGCCTGGTATTTTTGACTGGTAGAATGCCTGGTATTTTGACTGGTAGAGTGCCTGGTTTATTGGACGGCTTGGCTGCCTGGTCTAATGGACTGCTTGGCTGCCTGTTATTTTTGACTGGAAGAATGCCTGGTATTTTTGACTGTGGTAGAATGCCTGGTATTTTTGACTGGTAGAATGCCTGGTATTTTTGACTGGTAGAATGCCTGTTTTTTTGACTGGTAGAATGCCTGGTATTTTTGACTGGTAGAATGCCTGGTTTATTGGACCAGTTGGCTGCCTGGTTTCTGGACTGGTTGGCTGCTTGGTTTCTTGGACTGGTTGGGTGCCTGGTCTGTTTGACCAGTAGGATGCCTAGTCTGTTTGACCAGTAGGATGCCTAGTATGTTTGACCAGTAGGATGCCTGGTCTATTAAACTGGTAGGATGCCTGGTCTATTTGACTGGTAGGATGCCAGGTCTATTTCACTGTTAGGATGCCTGGTCTATTTGACTGGTTGGCTGACTGGTCTATTTGACTTGTTGGCTGCCTGGTCTATTTGACTGGCTGGATACCTTGTCTATTTGACTGGTCGATTGCCTGGTCTATTGACTGGTTAATTGCCTGGTCTGTTGGACTGGTTAATTGCCTGGTCTGTTGGACTGGTAAATTGCCTGGTCTGTTGGACTGGTTAATTGCCTGGTCTGTTGGACTGGTTAATTGCCTGGTCTATTGGACTGGTTAATTGCCTGGTCTATTGGACCTGTTAATTGCCTGATCTGTTGGACTGGTTAATTGCCTGGTCTATTGGACCTGTTAATTGCCTGGTCTTTTGGACTGGTTAATTGATGGTCTATTGGACCTGTTAATTGCCTGGTCTGTTGGACTGGTTAATTGCCTGGTCTATTGGACCTGTTAATTGCCTGGTCTGTTGGACTGGTTAATTGCCTGGTCTATTGGACCTGTTAATTGCCTGGTCTTTTGGACTGGTTAATTGCCTGGTCTATTGGACCTGTTAATTGCCTGGTCTGTTGGACTGGTTAATTGCCAGGTCTATTGGACCTGTTAATTGCCTGGTCTATTGGACCTGTTAATTGCCTGGTCTTTTGGACTGGTTAATTGCCTGGTCTATTGGACCTGTTAATTGCCTGGTCTGTTGGACTAGTGGTTAATTGCCTGGTCTATTGGACCTGTTAATTGCCAGGTCTGATTGGACTGGTTAATTGCCTGGTCTATTGGACCTGTTAATTGCCTGGTCTGTTGGACTGGTTAATTGCCTGGTCTATTGGACCTGTCTGATTGCCTGGTCTGTTGGACTGGTTAATTGCCTGGTCTATTGGACCTGTTAATTGCCTGGTCTTTTGGACTGGTTAATTGCCTGGTCTATTGGACCTGTTAATTGCCTGGTCTTTGGACTGGTTAATTGCCTGGTCTATTGGACCTGTTAATTGCCTGGTCTGTTGGACTGGTTAATTGCCTGGTCTATTGACCTGTTAATTGATGGTCTTTTGGACTGGTTAATTGCCTGGTCTATTGGACCTGTTAATTGCCTGGTCTGTTGGACTGGTTAATTGCCACAGCCAGTTATTATTTTGTGTTAATGGTCTGAGGATATGGGTATTTGGATAATCCTTCTGTATGTTTGATATGAGCTTGACTTTATGCCAGTGCAGCAGGAATAGACAGTGGCCAGTCTGGGCAGTGTTTAACTGTAGTGTTCTCATCATCACCTTGAATTGGTGGCCATGTTGCAGGAACTCTAATGCATGTGTTTAATGATGAAGGCAGATAAGAGTTTTTGATGGTCAAAGTTCTGTTGAGGGTGTTGATTAGCAAGATCTTTCCTCTGTACAAACATTGATGTATCTCATTAAAAATGGGGCAGGTAGGGTGTGAAAAAAATACAATATTTGTTGTCATCTGAACACATTAATCTGTGTGGTGTGTGTGCGTGTGTGCGTGTGTGCGCGTGTGTGTGTGTGTGCGTGTGTGCGTGTGCTGTGTGCGTGTGCTGTGTGGTGTGTGCTGTGCGGTGCAGTCTGAGGTGTGTCTGAGGTAGTCTGTGATGTGATGCTGCTGATGTGTGGAGTGCTGCTTAGGGATTCTGATGGTCAGCCGGTCGGCAGTGATCCAATAAATTATGTCTTCCCTGAACACACTCACACACTCTGCTTCTGCAGCTGACAGGAAGCCACTGATGTGGTTTTCTAGGCAGATGGCAGTAGTTGTGGTGTCAGTCGTGCATCTCGTTGGCTGCTAGTGCCTGACTGCTCCGTTTGCCAACAACACTGAAGACTCCCGCTCTGTTCTGTTCTGCTCTGTTCTGTTCTGTTCTGAGGGTCTGTTCTGTTCTGTTCTGCTCTGTTCTGTTCTGTTCTGCTCTGTTCTGATCTGTTCTGTTCTGCTCTGTTCTGTTCTGCTCTGCTCTGCTCTGTTCTGTTCTGTTCTGTTCTGAGGGTCTGTCTGTTCTGTTCTGCTGCTCTGTCTGTTCTGTTCTGTTCTGTTCTGCTGGCTCTGCTCTGTTCTGTCTGCTCTGCTCTGCTCTGCTCTGCTCTGCTCTGCTCTGTTCTGTTCTGTTCTGATGTTCTGTTCTGTTCTGCTCTGTTCTGTTCTGTTGGTTCTGCTCTGTTCTGTTCTGTTCTGTTCTGCTCTGTTCTGTTCTGTTCTGATGCTTTGATGGCAGTGGTCACCAACCATTTCTGATGGTCAAGATCACTTTCTGAGTCAAAATGCATGGTCAAGATCTACCTCTGATTTTTTTTTTTATTAACATGACTTAAAAAATGTAAGCCTGATACAACATTAACCAATGAAAAACAGAACTGTAGCAATGAGGTTTGTGCAGTAAACTATAGGCCCAATACATTATCACTGCATACTGGCTTTGCTTGAATTCTCCTGCCAGTGTTGTTTTTTTCAGACCGTTTTTAAATTATATTTAAAAACATGTAGGTATATGGTCACACTGCTAATAGATCATTTGTTGTATTACTTGTGAAGCCACAGTTGAGTGAGCAATATAATTAGCTTCTTTTTTTCTGGACTGATGGTCTGCATCTGATGGTCTGTCTGAGGGTAGTCTGATGGTCAGTCTGATGGTCAGTCTGAGGGGAGTCTGATGGTCAGTCTGATGATCAGTCTGAGGGGAGTCTGATGGTCAGTCTGAGGGGAGTCTGATGGTCAGTCTGAGGGGAGTCTGATGGTCAGTCTGATGGTCAGTCTGAGGGGAGTCTGATGGTCAGTCTGAGGGTAGTCTGATGGTCAGTCTGAGGGTAGTCTGATGGTCAGTCTGAGGGTAGTCTGATGGTCAGTCTGAGGGTAGTCTGATGGTCAGTCTGAGGGTAGTCTGATGGTCAGTCTGAGGGTAGTCTGATGGTCAGTCTGAGGGGAGTCTGATGGTCAGTCTGAGGGTAGTCTGATGGTCAGTCTGAGGGTAGTCTGATGGTCAGTCTGAGGGTAGTCTGATGGTCAGTCTGAGGGTAGTCTGATGGTCAGTCTGAGGGTAGTCTGATGGTCAGTCTGATGGTCAGTCTGATGGTCAGTCTGAGGGTAGTCTGATGGTCAGTCTGAGGGTAGTTTGATGGTCAGTCTGAGGGTAGTCTGATGGTCAGTCTGAGGGGAGTCTGATGGTCAGTCTGATGGTCAGTCTGAGGGTAGTCTGATGGTCAGTCTGAGGGTAGTCTGATGGTCAGTCTGAGGGTAGTCTGATGGTCAGTCTGATGGTCAGTCTGATGGTCAGTCTGAGGGTAGTCTGATGGTCAGTCTGAGGGGAGTCTGATGGTCAGTCTGAGGGGAGTCTGATGGTCAGTCTGAGGGTAGTCTGATGGTCAGTCTGAGGGTAGTCTGATGGTCAGTCTGAGGGTAGTCTGATGGTCAGTCTGATGGTCAGTCTGATGGTCAGTCTGATGGTCAGTCTGATGGTCAGTCTGAGGGTAGTCTGATGGTCAGTCTGAGGGTAGTCTGATGGTCAGTCTGAGGGTAGTCTGATGGTCAGTCTGAGGGTAGTCTGATGGTCAGTCTGAGGGTAGTCTGATGGTCAGTCTGAGGGTAGTCTGATGGTCAGTCTGATGGTCAGTCTGATGGTCAGTCTGATGGTCAGTCTGAGGGTAGTCTGATGGTCAGTCTGAGGGTAGTCTGATGGTCAGTCTGAGGGTAGTCTGATGGTCAGTCTGATGGTCAGTCTGATGGTCAGTCTGAGGGTCAGTCTGATGGTCAGTCTGATGGTCAGTCTGAGGGTAGTCTGATGGTCAGTCTGAGGGTCAGTCTGATGGTCAGTCTGAGGGTAGTCTGATGGTCAGTCTGAGGGTAGTCTGATGGTCTGAGGTCTGATGGTCAGTCTGATGGTCAGTCTGAGGGTAGTCTGATGGTCAGTCTGATGGATCAGTCTGAGGGTCAGTCTGATGGTCAGTCTGAGGGTAGTCTGATGGTCAGTCTGAGGGTAGTCTGATGGTCAGTCTGAGGGGAGTCTGATGGTCAGTCTGATGGTCAGTCTGAGGGTAGTCTGATGGTCAGTCTGAGGGTAGTCTGATGGTCAGTCTGAGGGTAGTCTGATGGTCAGTCTGAGGGTAGTCTGATGGTCAGTCTGAGGGTAGTCTGATGGTCAGTCTGATGGTCAGTCTGAGGGTAGTCTGATGGTCAGTCTGAGGGTAGTCTGATGGTCAGTCTGAGGGTAGGATGGTCAGTCTGATGGTCAGTCTGATGGTCAGTCTGAGGGTAGTCTGATGGTCAGTCTGAGGGTAGTCTGATGGTCAGTCTGAGGGTAGTCTGATGGTCAGTCTGAGGGGTCTGATGGTCAGTCTGAGGGTAGTCTGATGGTCAGTCTGATGGTCAGTCTGATGGGTCAGTCTGAGGGTAGTCTGATGGTCAGTCTGATGGTCATGGTCAGTCTGATGGTCAGTCTGAGGGTAGTCTGATGGTCAGTCTGAGGGTCTGAGGTCTGATGGTCAGTCTGATGGGTAGTCTGATGGTCAGTCTGAGGGTAGTCTGATGGTCAGTCTGAGGGTAGTCTGATGGTCAGTCTGAGGGTAGTCTGATGGTCAGTCTGATGGTCAGTCTGAGGGTAGTCTGATGGTCAGTCTGAGGGGAGTCTGATGGTCAGTCTGATGGTCAGTCTGAGGGGAGTCTGATGGTCAGTCTGAGGGTAGTCTGATGGTCAGTCTGAGGGGAGTCTGATGGTCAGTCTGATGGTCAGTCTGAGGTAGTCTGATGGTCTGAGTCTGATGGTCAGTCTGAGGGGTCAGTCTGATGGTCAGTCTGAGGGTCTCTGATGGTCAGTCTGATGGTCAGTCTGATGGTCAGTCTGAGGGTAGTCTGATGGTCAGTCTGAGGGTAGTCTGATGGTCAGTCTGAGGGTAGTCTGATGGTCAGTCTGAGGGTAGTCTGATGGTCAGTCTGATGGTCAGTCTGATGGTCAGTCTGAGGGTAGTCTGATGGTCAGTCTGAGGGTAGTCTGATGGTCAGTCTGAGGGTAGTCTGATGGTCAGTCTGAGGGTAGTCTGATGGTCAGTCTGAGGGTAGTCTGATGGTCAGTCTGAGGGTAGTCTGATGGTCAGTCTGAGGGTAGATGGTCAGTCTGATGGTCAGTCTGATGGTCAGTCTGAGGGTCAGTCTGAGGGTCAGTCTGATGGTCAGTCTGATGGTCAGTCTGATGGTCAGTCTGATGGTCTGAGGGTAGTCTGATGGTCAGTCTGAGGGTAGTCTGATGGTCAGTCTGAGGGTAGTCTGATGGTCAGTCTGAGGGTAGTCTGATGGTCAGTCTGAGGGTAGTCTGATGGTCAGTCTGAGGGGAGTCTGATGGTCAGTCTGATGGTCAGTCTGAGGGTAGTCTGATGGTCAGTCTGAGGGTAGTCTGATGGTCAGTCTGAGGGTAGTCTGATGGTCAGTCTGAGGGTAGTCTGATGGTCAGTCTGATGGTCAGTCTGATGGTCAGTCTGATGGTCAGTCTGAGGGTAGTCTGATGGTCAGTCTGAGGGTAGTCTGATGGTCAGTCTGAGGGTAGTCTGATGGTCAGTCTGAGGGTAGTCTGATGGTCAGTCTGATGGTCAGTCTGATGGTCAGTCTGAGGGTAGTCTGATGGTCAGTCTGATGGTCAGTCTGATGGTCAGTCTGAGGGTAGTCTGATGGTCAGTCTGAGGGTAGTCTGATGGTCAGTCTGAGGGTCAGTCTGATGGTCAGTCTGATGGTCAGTCTGATGGTCAGTCTGATGGTCAGTCTGATGGTCAGTCTGAGGGTCAGTCTGATGGTCAGTCTGATGGTCAGTCTGAGAGTCTGATGGTCAGTCTGAGGGTAGTCTGATGGTCAGTCTGAGGGTAGTCTGATGGTCAGTCTGATGGTCAGTCTGATGGTCAGTCTGAGGGTAGTCTGATGGTCAGTCTGATGGTAGTCTGATGGTCAGTCTGAGGGTAGTCTGATGGTCAGTCTGAGGGTAGTCTGATGGTCAGTCTGATGGTCAGTCTGATGGTCAGTCTGAGGGTAGTCTGATGGTCAGTCTGAGGGTAGTCTGATGGTCAGTCTGAGGGTAGTCTGATGGTCAGTCTGAGGGTAGTCTGATGGTCAGTCTGATGGTCAGTCTGATGGTCAGTCTGATGGTCAGTCTGATGGTCAGTCTGATGGTCAGTCTGATGGTCAGTCTGAGGGTAGTCTGATGGTCAGTCTGAGGGTAGTCTGATGGTCAGTCTGAGGGTAGTCTGATGGTCAGTCTGAGGGTAGTCTGATGGTCAGTCTGAGGGTAGTCTGATGGTCAGTCTGAGGGTAGTCTGATGGTCAGTCTGATGGTCAGTCTGATGGTCAGTCTGAGGGTAGTCTGATGGTCAGTCTGAGGGTAGTCTGATGGTCAGTCTGAGGTCAGGATGGTCAGTCTGATGGTCAGTCTGATGGTCAGTCTGAGGGTAGTCTGATGGTCAGTCTGAGGGTAGTCTGATGGTCAGTCTGAGGGTAGTCTGATGGTCAGTCTGAGGGTAGTCTGATGGTCAGTCTGAGGGTAGTCTGATGGTCAGTCTGAGGGGAGTCTGATGGTCAGTCTGATGGTCAGTCTGATGGTCAGTCTGATGGTCAGTCTGAGGGTAGTCTGATGGTCAGTCTGATGGTCAGTCTGATGGTCAGTCTGAGGGGAGTCTGATGGTCAGTCTGAGGGTAGTCTGATGGTCAGTCTGAGGGTAGTCTGATGGTCAGTCTGAGGGTAGTCTGATGGTCAGTCTGAGGGTAGTCTGATGGTCAGTCTGAGGGTAGTCTGATGGTCAGTCTGAGGGTAGTCTGATGGTCAGTCTGAGGGTAGTCTGATGGTCAGTCTGAGGGTAGTCTGATGGTCAGTCTGAGGGGAGTCTGATGGTCAGTCTGAGGCTGCCTCTCACCCAACTCACTGTCCCTCGTCTCTCCCTAAAGGGGACACAGTCTTCCAGCTGATGGCGAAACTTAAGTCGCACCCATTCATTTTGTTTCTCCTATGACCAGTGAAATATTAACTGATATTAAAGAAGACACGAGCTGCTAATAATAACAACACAAGCTCATCACAACACTTTGCTGTACTCATTCATTACCAGCTGCAGTGCTGGTTGTACTCATTCATTACAGCTGCAGTGCTGGTTGTACTCATTCATTACAGCTGCAGTGCTGGTTGTACTCATTCATTACAGCTGCAGTGCTGATTGTACTCATTCATTACCACTGCAGTGCTGGTTGTACTCATTCATTACAGCTGCAGTGCTGGTTGTACTCATTCATTACAGCTGCAGTGCTGGTTGTACTCATTCATTACAGCTGCAGTGCTGATTGTACTCATTCATTACAGCTGCAGTGCTAGTTGTACTCATTCATTACAGCTGCAGTGCTGGTTGTACTCATTCATTACAGCTGCAGTGCTGATTGTACTCATTCATTACAGCTGCAGTGCTGGTTGTACTCATTCATTACAGCTGCAGTGCTGGTTGTACTCATTCATTACAGCTGCAGTGCTGGTTGTACTCATTCATTACAGCTGCAGTGCTGGTTGTACTCATTCATTACAGCTGCAGTGCTGATTGTACTCATTCATTACCACTGCAGTACTGGTTGTACTCATTCATTACAGCTGCAGTGCTGATTGTACTCATTCATTACCGCTGCAGTGCTGATTGTACTCATTCATTACAGCTGCAGTGCTGGTTGTACTCATTCATTACCACTGCAGTGCTGGTTGTACTCATTCATTACAGCTGCAGTGCTGGTTGTACTCATTCATTACCACTGCAGTGCTGATTGTACTCATTCATTACCACTGCAGTGCTGGTTGTACTCATTCATGCAGTGCTACAGCTGCAGTGCTGGTTGTACTCATTCATTACAGCTGCAGTGCTGATTGTACTCATTCATTACAGCTGCAGTGCTGATTGTACTCATTCATTACCACTGCAGTGCTGGTTGTACTCATTCATTACAGCTGCAGTGCTGATTGTACTCATTCATTACAGCTGCAGTGCTGGTTGTACTCATTCATTACAGCTGCAGTGCTGGTTGTACTCATTCATTACAGCTGCAGTGCTGATTGTACTCATTCATTACAGCTGCAGTGCTGGTTGTACTCATTCATTACAGCTGCAGTGCTGGTTGTACTCATTCATTACAGCTGCAGTGCTGGTTGTACTCATTCATTACCACTGCAGTGCTGGTTGTACTCATTCATTACAGCTGCAGTGCTGGTTGTACTCATTCATTACAGCTGCAGTGCTGGTTGTACTCATTCATTACAGCTGCAGTGCTGGTTGTACTCATTCATTACAGCTGCAGTGCTGGTTGTACTCATTCATTACAGCTGCAGTGCTGATTGTACTCATTCATTACCAGCTGCAGTGCTGGTTGTACTCATTCATTACAGCTGCAGTGCTGGTTGTACTCATTCATTACAGCTGCAGTGCTGGTTGTACTCATTCATTACAGCTGCAGTGCTGGTTGTACTCATTCATTACAGCTGCAGTGCTGGTTGTACTCATTCATTACAGCTGCAGTGCTGGTTGTACTCATTCATTACAGCTGCAGTGCTGGTTGTAGTGTGATTGGTGGTAGGGAGAATACGCATTATGGCTTATAAAAGTGTTGAGTCTCTCTCTCTTTGCGGCAGGTAGTCTAGTGGTTAGAGCGTTGGACTAGTAACCGAAAGGTTGCAAGATCAAATCCCAAAGCTGACAAGGTAAAAATCTGTCGTTCTGCCCCTGAACAAGGAGTTAACCCACTGTTCCTAGGCCGTAATTGTAAATAAGAATTTGTTCTGAACTGACTTGCCTGGTTAAGTATATATATTTTTTAATTCATGGTTTTAAACGTTTAGAAATCTCACATTACAAACTTTGCTGTGCGTTCAAGGCTTCTTTTTACAGTCTATGGCGCGAGGAAACTGTGCAGACACGGTGATCTGAGCTATCTGATTGGCCAGTGGAAGGCCTCTTAGTGCAATTGATTTTCTCTCTGGGCCGGCCGGTTTGGCGGAGTTCTACCGTCAGACACATGAAATGGTTCAAGATGGGAACACGCTAGGGCTGCTGAATCAAGTGCACCTACCACCCACAGGGCTGCTGAATCAAGTGCACCTACCACCCACAGGGCTGCTGAATCAAGTGCACTTACCACCCACAGGGCTGCTGAATCAAGTGCACCTACCACCCACAGGGCTGCTGAATCAGTGCACCTACCACCCACAGGGCTGGGCTGCTGAATCAAGTGCATACCACCCACAGGGCTGCTGAATCAAGTGCACCTACCACCCACAGGGCTGCTGAATCAAGTGCACCTACCACCCACAGGGCTGCTGAATCAAGTGCACCTACCACCCACAGGGCTGCTGAATCAAGTGCACCTACCACACACAGGGCTGCTGAATCAAGTGCACCTACCACCCACAGGGCTACTGAATCATTGCACCTACCACCCACAGGGCTGCTGAATCAAGTGCACCTACCACCCACAGGGCTGCTGTCAAGTGCTACCACCCACAGGGCTGCTGAATCAAGTCATTACCACCTGCAGGGCTGCTGAATCAAGTGTACCACCCATCAAGTGCACCTACCACCCACAGGGCTGCTGAATCAAGTGCACCTACCACCCACAGGGCTGCTGAATCAAGTGCACCTACCACCCACAGGGCTGCTGAATCACGTCATTACCACCCACAGGGCTGGTGAATCATTGCACCTACCACCCACAGGGCTGCTGAATCAAGTGCACCTACCACCCACAGGGCTGCTGAGTCAAGTGCACCTACCACCCACAGGGCTGCTGAATCAAGTGCACCTACCACCCACAGGGCTGCTGAATCAAGTGCACCTACCACCCACAGAGCTGCTGAATCAAGTGCACCTACCACCCACAGGGCTGCTGAATCAAGTGCACCTACCACCCACAGGGCTGCTGAATCAAGTACTCACCCACAGGGCTGCTGAATCAGCTACCACCCTGACAGGGCTACTGAATCAAGTGCACCTACCGCCCACAGGGCTGCTGAATCAAGTGCACCTACCACCCACAGGGCTGCTGAGTCATTCACTTACCACCCACAGGGCTGCTGAATCAAGTTCACCTACCACCCACAGGGCTGCTGAATCAAGTGCACCTACCACCCACAGGGCTACTGAATCAAGTGCACCTACCGCCCACAGGGCTGCTGAATCAAGTGCACCTACCACCCACAGGGCTGCTGAGTCAAGTGCACTTACCACCCACAGGGCTGCTGAATCAAGTTCACCTACCACCCACAGGGCTGCTGAATCAAGTGCACCTACCACCCACAGGGCTGCTGAATCAAGTGCACCTACCACCCACAGGGCTGCTGAATCAAGTGCACCTACCACCCACAGGGCTGCTGAATCAAGTGCACCTACCACCCACAGGGCTGCTGAATCATTCACCTACCACCCACAGGGCTGCTGAATCAAGTGCACCTACCACTGCAGGGCTGCTGAATCATTCACCTACCACCTGCAGGGCTACTGAATCAAGTACCTACCACCCACAGGGCTGCTGAATCAAGTGCACCTACCACACACAGGGCTGCTGAATCAAGTCACCTCATTACAGGGCTGCTGAATCAAGTGCACCTACCACCCACAGGGCTGCTGAATCATGCACCTACCACCCACAGGGCTGCTGAATCAAGTGCACCTACCACCCACAGGGCTACTGAATCAAGTGCACCTACCACCCACAGGGCTGCTGAATCAAGTGCACCTACCACCCACAGGGCTGCTGAATCAAGTGCACCTACCACCCACAGGGCTGCTGAGTCAAGTGCACTTACCACCTGCAGGGCTGCTGAATCAAGTTCACCTACCACCCACAGGGCTGCTGAATCAAGTGCACCTACCACCCACAGGGCTGCTGAATCAGTGCTACCACCCACAGGGCTGCTGAATCAAGTGCACCTACCACCCACAGGGCTGCTGAATCAAGTGCACCTACCACCCACAGGGCTGCTGAATCAAGTGCACTACCACCCACAGGGCTGCTGAATCAAGTGCTCACACAGGGCTGCTGAATCAAGTGCACCTACCACCCACAGGGCTACTGAATCAAGTGCACCTACCACCCACAGGGCTGCTGAATCAAGTGCACCTACCACACACAGGGCTGCTGAATCAAGTGCACCTACCACCCACAGGGCTGCTGAATCAAGTGCACCTACCACCCACAGGGCTGCTGAATCAAGTGCACCTACCACCCACAGGGCTGCTGAATCAAGTGCACCTACCACCCACAGGGCTGCTGAATCAAGTGCACCTACCACCCACAGGGCTGCTGAATCAAGTGCACCTACCACCCACAGGGCTGCTGAATCAAGTGCACCTACCACCCACAGGGCTGCTGAATCAAGTGCACCTACCACCCACAGGGCTGCTGAATCAAGTGCACCTACCACCCACAGAGCTGCTGAATCAAGTGCACCGACCACCCACAGGGCTACTGAATCAAGTGCACCTACCACCCACAGGGCTACTGAATCAAGTGCACCTACCACCCACAGAGCTGCTGAATCAAGTGCACCTACCACCCACAGCGTGAAATACATTTTAAAAAACTAGGAAAGGAAGGCTTCATCATTTTTTACAGAAATGTTTGGTGATCAGATAGGAATGCCTTGAAGACCACTGTCTTGATGACCACTACTTTATGTGTAGGATGGCCTCAGGAAGCACTGCAGTGGGTTGGCATGGTGACAGGAGGTGGCCGTGCAAGCCTCCTCAGTTATGGAGATGACAGCACCAGCGTCACAGAGCTTTGGCTTGGAGTCCTTAAGAATGTCTTAAATGAGCTCTTGGTGACGACAGTGCATTGACATTGAGGTCAGCCCTTAAAGACCTGTCTATGATAGGACATTACGACAGGCTGTCCTCGCCAATCCTTTACTGTGTTTTAGTTTTATCACCACTCTGATCCCAATCACCCCTTCTCATGCATGATTTCATTGAATGCTTTTACCCAATCCTACTCCCCCTATCCACTGCACATTAGCCTACTATTCTCGCTGCACTATGCTATCAATCTGCCCCTCTCCCTCCCTTCTCTTTTTGCACTAACTTTTTTGTCTCATCACATATGCTGCTGCTACTGTTTACTGTCTATCACTTAAATCCTAGTTATATGTACATATCTACCTGAATAACTCTTACCCCTGCACATGGACTCTGTACTGATACCCTGTGTATAAAGCCAAGTTATCATTACTCATTATGTATTTATTATTACTTCTATTACATGTTTTACTTTCTATTATTTCTCTGTTTTATTTCTCTCTGCATTGTTAGGAAGGGCCTGTCATCCATTTCACTCCCTAGTCTACACCTGTTGTTTTACTCTAACATCACATAAACATTTATTTGATACTCCCTCTCTCCCTCACATCCAACTCCTCCCTCTCATCCAACTCCTCTCTCCCTCTCATCCAACTCCTCCCTCTCTCCCTCTCATCCAACTCCTCCCTCTCTCCCTCTCATCCAACTCCTCCCTCTCTCCCTCTCATCCAACTCCTCCATCTCTCCCTCCCTCATCCATCTCCTCCCTCCCTCTCTTCCTCTCCTCTAACTCCTCTCTCTCTCCCTCTCATCCAACTCCTCCCTGTCTCCAACTTCCTCTCATCCATCTCCTCCCTCCTCACTCCCTCTCCTCCATCTCCTCCCTCTCTCCCTCCCTCTCATCCATCTCCTCCCTCCCTCTCATCCATCTCCTCTCCTCCCTCTCTCCTCTCTCATCCATCTCCTCCCTCCCTCCCTCTCTCCCTCTCCTCTAACTCCTCCCTCTCTCCCTCTCATCCAACTCCTCCCTCCATCCATCTCCTCCCTCTCCCCCTCTATTCCATCTCCTCCCTCCCTCCCTCTCATCCATCTCCTCCCTCTCTCCCTCTCATCTATTTCCTCCCTCCTCATTCCTCCATCCCTCTCTCCTCCCTCTCATCCATCTCCTCCCTCTCATCCATCTCCTCCCTCCCTCCCTCCCTCTCATCCATCCCCTCCCTCCCTCCCTCTCTCCCTCTCCTCTAACTCCTCCCTCTCTCCCTCTCATCCATCTCCTCCCTCCCTCTCTCCCTCTCATCCATCTCCTCCCTCCCTCTCCCTCTCTTCCCTCTCATCTCAACTCCCTCCCTCCCCTCTCATCCATCTCCCCTCCCTCTCCCTATCATCAGCTCCTCCATCCCTCCCTCTCATCCATCTCCCCTCCCTCTCTCCTCTCCCTCTCATTCATCCATCTTCCTCCCTCTCTCCTCTAACTCCTCCCTCTCTCCCTCTCATCCATCTTCCTCCCTCCCTCTCTCCTCCCTCTAACTCCTCCTCTCTCCCTCTCATCCATCCCTCCTCTCTCTCTCCCTCCCTCTCATCCATCTCCTCCCTCCCTCTCTCCCTCTCCTCTAACTCTTCCCTATCTCCCTCTCAACCAACTCCTCCCTCTCTCCCTCTCATCCATCTCCTCCCTCTCTCCTCCCTCTCATCCATCTCCCTCCTCTCCCTCCCTCTAATCCATCCCTCTCTCCCTCTCCATCTCCCTCCCTCCCTCCCTCTCATCCAACTCCTCCCTCTCATCCAACTCCTCCTCTATCTCCTCCCTCATCTCCCTCTCATCCATCTCCCTCCATCTCCCTCCCTCCCTCTCTCCCTCCCTCTCATCCATCTCCTCCCTCCCTCTCTCCCTCTCCTCTAACTCCTCCCTTTCTCTCTCTCATCCATCTCCTCCCTCCCTTTCTCCCTCTCCTCTTACTCCTCCCTCTCTCCCTCTCATCCCTCTCCCTCCCTCTCTCCCTCTCCTCTAACTCCTCCCTCTCTCCCTCTCATCCAACTCCTCCCTCTCTCCCTCTCGACCAACTCCTCCCTCTCTCTCTCCCTCTCATCCATCTCCCTCCCTCCCTCTCTCCCTCTCCTCTAACTTCTCCCTCTCTCCCTCTCATCCAACTCCTCCCTCTCATCCAACTCCTCCCTCTCATTCATCTCCTCCCTCTCTCCCTCCCTCTCATCCATCTCCCTCCCTCCCTCTCCCCTCCCTCTCATCCATCTCCTCCCTCCCTCTCTCCCTCTCCTCTAACTCCTCCCTCTCTCCCTCTCATCATCTCCTCTCCTCCCTCCTCCCTCCCTTTCCAACTCCTCCCTCCCAACTCCTCCCTCTCTCCCTCTCCTCTAACTCCTCCCTCTCTCCCTCTCCCTCTCCAACTCTCCTCCCTCTCATCCAACTCCTCCCTCATCCAACTCCTTCATCTCCTCCCTCTCTCCCTCCCTCTCATCCATCTCCTCCCTCCCTCCCTCTCTCCCTCTCCTCTAACTCCTCTCTCCTCCCTCTCATCCATCTCCTCCCTCCCTCTCTCCCTCTCCTCTAACTCCTCCCTCTCTCCCTCTCATCCAACTCCTCCCTCTCTCCCTATCATCTCTTCCCTCCCTCCCTCTCTCCCTCTCTCTCATCCATCTCCTCCCTCCCTCTCTCCCTCTCCTCTAACTCCTCCCTCTCTCCCTCTCATCCATCTCCTCCCTCCCTCTCTCCTCTAACTCCTCCCTCTCTCCCTCTCATCCATCTCCTCCCTCCCTCTCTCCCTCTCCTCTAACTCCTCCCTCTCTCCCTCTCATCCATCTCCCTCCCTCCCTCTCTCCCTCCCTCTCATCCATCTCCTCCCTCCCTCCTCTCTCCTCTAACTCCTCCCTCTCAACCTCTCATCCAACTCCTCCCTTTCTCCCTATCATCTATCTCCTCCCTCTCTCCCTCCCTCTCATCCATCTCCCTCTCTCCCTATCCTCTAACTCCTCCCTCTCTCCCTCTCATCCATCTCCCTCCCTCCCTCCCTCTCATCCAACTCCTCCCTCTCTCCCTATCATCTATCTCCTCCCTCTCTCCCTCCCACTCATCCATCTCCCTCTCATCCATCTCCCTCCCTCCCTCTCATCCATCTCCCTCCCTCTCATCCAACTCCTCCCTCCCTCTCTCCCTCTCATCCAACTCCTCCCTCTCATCCAACTCCTCCCTCTCTCCCTATCATCCAACTCCTCCCTCTCTCCCTCCCTCTAGTCCATCTCCCTCCCTCCCTCCCTCTCTCCCTCTCCTCTAACTCCTCCCTCCACATACTGTATACTATGAGAGTCTGATGACCTCCCTCATATTTACTGCCATGTTTTGGTTACAGTCAAGTAACCCAGTCATTTTTTATGCAGGAATTCAATTACCATTTTCCTCTAACGTATTCCCCATTTCCCTGCATCGCTCCTTCTCCCTTCCTCTCTCTTCCCCTTGCTCCCTCTCTCTCTCTGCATTCATCTCTGTATCTGACTGGTATCTTCATTTTCTTTGTCTTCCTTACTCTTCTTTAATAAATGTTTAAAGATGTCCCTGCAGCTCCAATGTAATTACTGTGCAATAGAAGCTTAAGTCTACTGGGAAGGGGAGCGGAGAGCAGAGGAAGAGAAAGACGATGCAAGCTAGAAGAAGAGAAAATCATCAGCATAAGATAGAAGAGAGGGAGGGAGGGAGTGAGAGTAGAGTGGGCCCTGAGACAAAATTAGGTAAGGGTAGGGCAGGGGGAGAGAACTTATTTACTAAAATGAGGTTGTCAGCTCTGCATGTCCTTACATAACTCATATATATATATATATATATGTATATATATATATATATATATGTGTGTGTGCGCGTGTGCGTGTGTGCGTGTGTGCGTGTGTGTGTATGTATATGTGTATGTGTGTGTGCGTGCGTGTGTGTGCGTGTGTGTGTGTGCATGCTCGTGACTGAGTGATAGAGAGAATGATAGAGGGAGATCATAAAAGAGAAGATGGTGACAATGTCGAGAGACTTTCTCCACTTCCTCCAAGTTTGAGCAGTTTTCCACCAAGGAGCAACGTAATTGGCTGACTCTTGCCGCTAGAGACACAGCAATAGGATGATTGCCAGACCCAGACATTGCACAGTGTTTCCCACTGCATCTCTCACTCAGGCACCCCTCCCTCTCTCTTTCTCTTTGGGAATCTCTCCCTCTGTCTCTCCATCTCTCTCTTAGTGTTCCATCGCTGTCTGTGTTGCTGTCCATGGTGCTGACTTCATTGGCTGCAGCAGAGTGGTGTGGAGAGCTGGTGAAGAGGAAAGGAGGGATGGACACAGAGAGAGAGAGACACCCCCTGTACAGAGAGGGGAAGAGAAACAAACAGAATATTGAATTAAACATGAAATATGTGTTCTCTGTTCCCAGCGCTGCTCTAGTGAAGTGGCATCCCTGTAGAGTCGGGTCCTATTGGGAAAGCCTGGAGCAGTGGAGCACTGTTACGTACAGCTCAGACAGACTGACTGACAGACTGACAGGTAGACAGACCGAGAGACAGACAGAGAGACTAGGGCTGCCTGGTGGCAGAAAGAAAATGTTGCCTGCCAGAGAGGAATAGCTCATTGGAATACTGCGTGTCGTCAGCATGTGGCCAACACAGTAATGACTGCGCAGCTGATTGGCATTGGAAGTGCAACCTACTGTGCTGCATTGGTAGAACACTGTGTAAACTGCTAGGCTGATACAGTGGGTTGCTGCTATGTTGTTTAATTGATGAGTGGTGCAGAGAATATAGTTTGAACTGACTACAGGGATATGAAATATGTATAACCAAGCACATATTGCAGTGTGTTTACCTTTAGTTTAAAATGTCAAGTTCGGGGTGTTTATTCCTGCTTATTCCAACGCTTAGTCACCACTCCCTCTTCAAACATAAACACAACTCTAGCCTCTTCAAACGCAAACAAACACCACTAACACCATCAACACCCCTCCCCTGCCATCATACTTCCCCTTTTCCTTCCCCTGGGGTGGGAGGGGGCACAGCAGCCGCAGCAGCATAAACTGCATCTCAGTGAGCACAGTACAGGGTGGGGGGGCATGGGATATTCACTCAGAGAGAGAGACTACAGCGGGCTGTTCTAAGACAGAGGATGGAGCTCGAATGGAGGGAACGGTCGCGCTCCTCAGAATATAGAATAACGGAACACATTTTAGATATGCAGGGACTCATGTGTTTAGAGCTTGTTTTCCCAAATTAGATGCAACCATATTCAGTGTGACTTGAATGGAAAAGAAGTATCCCTGTCCTAGGCTATTCCTAGGCTGTGCTATTCATTTTGGGTCCATATTTCAATTGACAGCTGTTCCAAATAGCACTATTTTTGATATTTGAGACGTAGGCTAATTATTAGACAGGCAGGTAGGCTACAATTCCACTCACGCTGCCGTCTTCCTCAAACGAACGACTCCACACATTACACAGGAGGGACTTCACACAGCAGAGGGACTGATCACACAGCAGAGGGACTGATTACACAGCAGAGGGAGGAAGGAACGCTTTCGACGGAGTCCAAACTCTACTCAGCCTCTCCCAAGTTATTTTGGTTCCCAGACCGTGATTTCGGCACCCCCGGATTTAAAAAAAACATCTGGTTTGGAATGTAAAGCCATCTGCGTGCCTCGCCCAATGCTTGATATCAGCGGTATTGTTGAGATTTTTGGCTTTTGATTGTTTTGCATGAGTTGAATGTTCATGTTTAGTAGGCCTATGGGGTTATTTTAAAAAGCATATTTAACTTATATTGAGATATTCCCCGGCTATACGGATACTCCTAATAATGAAGGCATGTGGCAGAGACTGCCTTGATATCATCTTTGATATCATAAGTGTTTATGCATTTGTCACATTTTTTGGAGAGGTAACGCCCCTTCAGCGCATCCCCTCTCTTTCTCTCTGCCACCCACTCACCCGGCTCGTCCATTGAAGGTGAACAGTGTTTGTTAGGTTCCACACGGCGGCTCAGTGCTCAGCACTCAGGCAGGATGTTCATCTCGGTGTGGTATGCCAAAAAAATGGGTCGGCGATTCATCGACAACGTCCGGAAAGCCAAGAAGCATCCGCACCATATCATGGTAGGAACCAAGTGAACATAGTGGTTGACTGACTCCTCTGATGACAGTCAGATCCAGCTATGTCATATTGCTATTAGGTTTCTGTGGTTAAATGGTGTATGAAATTGTGTGAAAATGATCAAAAGATTTGTGATCATTTACTAGGGAAATATATTGGCTTTTTTGTCATGTTTAACATAGACATCCATTTACATCTTTTCTGCACCTTGAGTGAAGGTGTATTCTGAAGAATCATACTTAAACTGCTTTATGTACTCATAATACTTAGTTTGGTCCATGTCTGGTCTGACACTTGGAGTCTGGCTCTCATCTAAAGCATACTTTGTCATACTTTGTAACCAGTTTCATTAGGGTTTTCAACTCTCTGCCCAGAATGGGAAAAGATAAGGAGAAATAAGAGGCAAAATTTGTTGAGTGAGACTTTTCTCAACTCAGTGAACTCATGGGACTAATAGCATGGATGGTTTCTCTTATGGTGACAGGAATGTCGTTTTTCTTAATACATTTGCTAATATCGGCACTCGCCGACATGAAGCTTGGATTTCCGGAACGAGGATATTTGTTGCCACACATTTGGTTCCTGAGAAATATGTGTGAATCACAGACCCTGTGTCCCAATCATGTGAACATGACCTCCTCTGTAGCTCCTCTGTCTACACTGTGTCAGTGTATGCTGGTATTTCAGGGAGTATATAGTCTCTGTAGTTCTCACAGTCCCTCGCTGCCAAAGGTGCTTTAACAAAGTACTGAGTAAAGGGTCTGAATACTTTTTTTGATTTGAATACATTTGCAAAAACTATTTTTTGCTTTGTCATAATGCGGTATTGTGTGTAGATTGATGAGGGGAAAACGATTTAATCAACTTTAGAATAAGGCTGTAATGTAACAAAGTGTGGAAAAGGTGAAGGGGTCAGAATACTTTCCCAATACAGTTGCAGTTCTCAATATCCTCTGAGTCCCTTCTATGTGATGCTACGCATGTTCTCAATATCCTCTGAGTCCCTTCTATGTGATGCTACGCATGTTCTCAATATCCTCTGAGTCCCTTCTATGTGATGCTACGCATGTTCTCAATATCCTCTGAGTCCCTTCTATGTGATGCTACGCATGTTCTCAATATCCTCTGAGTCCCTTCTATGTGATGCTACGCATGTTCTCAATATCCTCTGAGTCCCTTCTATGTGATGCTACGCATGTTCTCAATATCCTCTGAGTCCCTTCTATGTGATGCTACGCATGTTCTCAATATCCTCTGAGTCCCTTCTATGTGATGCTACGCATGTTCTCAATATCCTCTGAGTCCCTTCTATGTGATGCTACGCATGTTCTCAATATCCTCTGAGTCCCTTCTATGTGATGCTACGCATGTTCTCAATATCCTCTGAGTCCCTTCTATGTGATGCTACGCATGTTCTCAATATCCTCTGAGTCCCTTCTATGTGATGCTACGCATGTTCTCAATATCCTCTGAGTGCCTTCTATGTGATGCTACGCATGTTCTCAATATCCTCTGAGTCCCTTCTATGTGATGCTACGCATGTTCTCAATATCCTCTGAGTCCCTTCTATGTGATGCTACGCATGTTCTCAATATCCTCTGAGTCCCTTCTATGTGATGCTACGCATGTTCTCAATATCCTCTGAGTCCCTTCTATGTGATGCTACGCATGTGTCATTTACCGTTTCAGTGTGCAATAATGTGTAGCTGGCCCTTATCTCTCCCTCCCTCTCTCTCAAACACACACACACACACACACACACACACACACACACACACACACACACACACACACACACACACACACACACACACACACACACACACACACACACACACACACACACACACACACACACACACACACACAGCCATTTACACACCGTATTTCTTTTCTGTGGAAGTGCATAAGGGGCTTTCATAAATAACGGTGTGTGAATGATGTCCCGTCAAAATGAACCCCTGTAACATCCCCATTGCACGCACGCACGCACACACACACACACACACACACACACGCAAACATGCACACACCTGTGTGGATCTGCTGCCATTCCCTCCCTTCCCCCCACATCTATCTCACCCTCTCTCATCCCCCCACCTTCCTCTCCTCCTGTCCTTCTTTGGGCAGAGCTGTGCTGCCCTCAGGTCAGGGCCAGTCTGGAGTGTACTTGCCTCTTCTGTTCCTGTCTCTACTGCTATTGTTCATTCTCTCTCTCTTTCTCTCTCTCTCTCTCTCTTTCTCTCTCTCTTTCTCTCTCGTTCTCGCTCTCTCTCTCTTTCTCTCTCTCTCTCTCTCTCTCTCTCTTTTCGCTCTCGTTCTCGCTCTCTCTCTCTCAGCATCTGTTTACCCTGATTTTCCCCCTTAAACAGAGTACACATTTAGACACAGCAACTCCAGAAATAGAAACCAATCTCTAGTTGCCTGACTGACTGCATAATCAGTGCTGTTCTGGAAGATTATAGCACTCCAATGGAAACATCTGACTGTTGATACTCGTGTTTATATTGCAATATGAATGGTATTCCATATGAAGCACTGAACATAATTGACGGTTGTGATTGATGTTGGGAGAGATAGTGAGGGTTTGTGTAAGTGAGTAAGTGGGTTTGTGTGGGTTTGTGTAAGTGAGTAAGTGGGTTTGTGTGGGTTTGTGTAAGTGAGTGAGTGGGTGTGTGTGTGTGTAGGTTTGTGTAAGTGAGTGAGTGGGTTTGTGTAGGTGAGAGAGAAGGTTTGAGTGGGTTTGTGTCGGTGAGTGAGAAGGGTTGTGCGGGTTTGTGTGGGTAAGTGGAGCGTGTTGGCATCACTTTTAGGTTAATTGTGATTCATTTTGTCTTGACTGACTGAAGCCATTAGATAAGTTGCGTTCTGTTTGCTTGATAAATCGTTGAGGGTATTGGAGCACATTATTATGACACTGCTTAGCTGTTGGCTTATGTAGAGCCACATTGCTTATACCACAGCTACAACAGACAACTAGTTAATGAAACCTCCGACAGAGACCAGAGGTATTACCCGAGTTAGCCTGTAAGATCATTATCATTTGAAGTGATACATTTTCATTTTCAATATCCGCTGACATAACAGCATTGTTCCCTAATTTAGTTATAAATATCCTTTTCCCACTGCTGGGTTGGGGTTGTGCATTAAACAACATACAGTTGAAGTAGAAAGTTACAAACACTTAGGTTGGAGTCATTCAAACTTGTTTTCCAACCACTCCGCCAATTTCTTGTTAACAAACTATAGTTTTGGCAAGTCAGTTAGGACATCTACTTTGTGCATGACACAAGTCATTTTTCCAACAATTGTTTACAGACAAATGATTTCACTTATAATTCACTGGATCACAATTCCAGTGGGCCAGAAGTTTACATACAGTAAGTTGACTGTGCCTTTAAACAGCTTGGAACATTCCCGAAAATGATGTCATGGCTTTAGAAGCTTCTGATAGGCTAATTGACATCATTTGAGTCAATTGGAGGTGTACCTGTGGATGTATTTCTAGGCCTACCTTCAAACTCAGTGCCTCTTTGCTTGAGATAATGGGAAAATCAAAAGAAATCAGCCAAAACTTCCACAAGACTGGTTCATCCTTTGGTGCAATTTCCAAATGCCTGAAGGTACCATGTTCATCTGTGCAAACAATAGTACGCAAGTATAAACACCATGGGACCACGCAGCCGTCATACCACTCAGAAAGGAGACTTGTCTCCTAGAGATGAACATACGTTGGTTCGAAAAGTGCAAATCAATCCCAGAACAACAGCAAAGGACCTTGTGAAGATACTGGAGTAAACAGGTACAAACTTATCTATATCCACAGTAAAACAAGTCATATATCGACATAACTTGAAAAGCCGCTCAGCAAGGAAGAAGCCACTGCTCCAAAACCGCCATAAAAAGCCAGACTACGGTTTGTAACTGCACATGGGGACAAAGATCGTACTTTTTGGAGAGATGTCCTCTGGTCTAATGAAACAAAAATAGAACTGTTTGGCCAAAATGACCATCGTTATGTTTGGAGGAAAAGAGGGAGGCTTGCAAGCCAAAGAACACCATCCCAACCGTGAAGTACGGGGGTGGCAGCATCATGTTGTGGGGGAGCTTTGCTGCAGGAGGGACTGGTGCACTTCACAAAATAGATGGCATCATGAGGGAGGACAATGATGTGGATATATTGAAGAAACATCTGAAGACATCAGACAGGAAGTTACTAAAGCTTGGTCGCAAATGGGTCTTCCAAATGGACAATGACCCCAAGCATACTTCCAAAGTTGTGGCAAAATGGCTTAAGGACAACAAAGTCAAGGTATTGAAGGGGCCATCACAATGCCCTGACCTCAATCCTATAGAGAATGTATGGGCAGAACTGAAGAAGCGTGTGCGAACAAGGAGGCCTATAAACCTGACTCAGTTACACAAGCTCTGTCAGGAGGAATGGGCCAACTTATTGTGGGAAGCTTGTGGAAGGCTACCCGAAAGGGGTGGACCCAAGTTAAACAATTTAAAGGCAATGCTAACAAATACTAATTGAGTGTATGTAAACTTCTGCCACACTGGGAATGTGATGAAAGAAATAAAAGCTGAAATAAATTGTTCTCTCTTAATATTATTCTGACATTTCACATTCTTAAAATAAAGTGGTGATCGTAACTGACCTAAGATGGAATTTTCGCTAGGATTAAATGTCAGGAATTGTGGAAAAACTGAGTTAAAATGTATTTTTATAAGGTGTATGTAAACTTCTGACTTCAACTGTATTTCTAGGATTTTAGAAGGGAGCATTCTAGTCTCCCCTGCAAGTATAGACATGCTCTCTAGTGCATCCTGATCCTCAAGTGAGCGATGATCAATCTGTGGAGAGACAGAGCAGAAATAAAAGGAATGTTTTGTTTAAAGGGTAGCAGACGTCGATCGCTCCGTTGATTCTACCTTTCCTCCAAGTTCTCTCTCACTCTCTCTCTCCTCTGCTGTCTTTCTCCCTCTCCCTCTCTCTGTCTCTCTCTCTCTCTCTCTCTCTCACTCTCTCTCTCCTCTGCTGTCTTTCTCCCTCTCTCTGTCTCTCTCTCTCTCTCTCTCACTCTCTCTCTCCTCTGCTGTCTTTCTCCCTCTCCCTCTCTCTGTCTCTTTTTCATTCTCTCCACTGTTCCCCTTGCTGTCTCTCTTCTCTGCTCCCCTGTTGAGGCCTGGTAAAAGCCTGCTGGTCAGCATATTTAGGCTAGCTGTGTATTCATATTTCAGCACTCTCTGACTGACGCCTGGCTCTAATTTGATGTTAAAACATTTCAACTCTAGGGAGGTAGTGAGCATGTGGGGTTATTTTTAGCTGTTTGCCAGTGAACTACCTTTAACCTTTGCCTCTGCAGCAGACTGATTGACGTAACACTGTCTTTCACATCATCACCTAAACCTGCACACTGGCTCCACACTGACTCCACACTTCCTCCTCCTACTCTATAGCAGGTGTATACGTCAACAATACACAGAGCAAAATGTAGCCTTGCAAACACACACATCCGCTCAATCAGATATACAAACGAACAAAACACATATATTCACTCAATCGCTCTGTTTATCTCTCTCAAACTCTCTTTCTCTCTAAATCTCTCTTTTTCTCTCTTTTTTTCCTCTCTATCTATCTTTTCTCTCTCTTGTTCTGACTTTCTGTCTCTCTTTCTCTGTCTATCTCTCTTCTCTCTTCTTTGTAATGGCCCCAGGGTATTGTGAGTCTAGAAATCAAGCAGAAATCAAGCAATCACATCGCACTCCTCCAACCCCTTATCTGTCCTCTCAGTCCTCTCTGTGGGGCGAGGCTCTCCTTCATCTCTCAGGGCTCCCAGTCTCGGTGGGTTCGTGGTTTTGCCTTCACCCCTTGTCCTCTGGTGATTACTGCTTCTTGTTTGAACCCTGTCAGCCTACAGAGTGCTGGACAGTGGAGTGTGCTGGATTGGATCTCAGCATGCTCTCCTATGGGGAAAACAGGAAGTGAAACGTTTGACTGTTAGAGAACAGTGGTGATCAGGGTTGGGGATAAAGCTTGGGTTTAAATGACTGCATAAGTAAGATGTTCATTTAAGAATTAGTGTCAGGATCAGTATTCTGGGCTGTGAGCTTTTGATTCAGAGGTTCCAGTTCATGGCTAAAGGTCAAGATTCAGGAGTTGACAGGACAAGGGATGACAGGGTATATCAGGAGTTTGATATTGGACAAGGGATGACAGGACTGGGAGGTCCGTGGGGCGACGCACAATTGGCCTAGGGGGAGGCTTAGGGAGGGGTTGGCCCCTAGGGATGTCCTTGTCTCATCGCGCACCAGTGACTCCTGTGGCGGGCCGGGCGCAGTGCACGCTAACCAGGTCGCCAGGTGCACGGTGTTTCCTCCGACACATTGGTGCGGCTGGCTTCCGGGTTGGATGCGCGCTGTGTTAAGAAGCAGTGCTGCTTGGTTGGGTTGTGTATCGGAGGACGCATGACTTTCAACCTTCGTCTCTCCCGAGCCCGTACAGGAGTTGTAGCGATGAGACAAGATAGTAGCTACTAAAACAATTGGATACCACGAAATTGGGGAGAAAAAGAGTAAAATTGATTTAAAAAAAATAAAAATAAAAAGTTTAACAGTGAAGGTTTGGGGGCGGTCTGGAAAAGAAAGACAATGGGAGAGTAGGTGGAGTAAAAATATATGTGGGCGACTGTTAAATTCCCTAAATCCAGCCTCCCACTTCCTGACAAAGAACAGCTAGGGAGTCTCCTATCAAACCCCTGTAGGAGGACTGTGTGTATTAGGGGTTGAGTACTAACTGCACAAGGTATGTTCCTCAGCCTGGATATATAGGATACTTTTGACACGTCAGATAGTAGCTGGACGTGTTTGGCCCAGTTAAAGGCGTTAGCGGCTCTGTGCAGCCATACAGTAACAGAAGGTGACACAGACTCAAGGCAGGAGGAGAGATGTAGGCCGACCCTGGGATGAAATCCCTGCAGTAGGAATACAGATCCTTTTTGAGTTATAAAGTATTTTTTTAAATCCGGCCCAGATCTGTCCAAATGGTTTGATTAGCCTATAGAGTAACTTAGTACTGCATGTGAGTGGTCTTTAGCTTATAGTTTGTGTGGCCTGCAATTTACTGCTAGAATTATAAGTAATGCAGGTTTTGAGTGGTTTAGCGGCTCGGTTTTGAGGTTGTGAACCTGGAACAGAGATAAGGGAGAGGCTCTATAACACCTACACTCCAATATGTTCTCAATATATCTGACTGCTACGGGATATGAGCCTTACTGGTTATTGTCATTGCTGCCCCCCCCCCTCTCTCTCTCTCTCTCTCTCTCTCTCTCTCTCTCTCTCTCTCTCTCTCTCTCTCTCTCTCTCTCTCTCTCTCTCTCTTTTCTGTCCCTCTCTCTCCTCTCTCTTCTCTCTGTCTCCTTCCTCTGTCGCATTCCTCTCTCTCTCTCTTCTCTGTCTCATTCCTCTACCTCTTTCCTCTCTCTCTCTCTCTCTGTGTTTCTTTCCCTTTCTCTCCTCTCTCTTCTCTCCTTCTTTCTCCTCTCTCTCTCCTATCTCTCTCTCCTCTCTGTTTCCTCTCTCTCTCTTTCCTCTCTCTCTCTCCTCTCTCTCTCTTTCCTCTCTCTCTCCTCTCTCTCTCTCTCCTCTTTGTTTACTCTCTCTCCGCTCTCTCTCTCTCTGTTTCTATCCCTCTCTCTCCTTTCTCTCTCCTCTCTCTATCCTCGCTCTCTCTCCTCTCTCTATCCCCTCTCTCTCCTTTCTCTATCCTCTCCCATGTCTCTCTCTCTCCTCTCTCCTCTCTCTATATCTCTCCTCTCTCTCTCCTCTCCCTATCCTCTCTCTCTCCTCTCCCTATACTCTCTCTCTCTCTCTCTCTCTCTCTCTCTCTCTCTCTCTCTCTCTCTCTCTCTCCTATACTCTCTCTCTCTCTCTCTCTCTCTCTCTCTCTCTCTCTCTCTCTCTCTCTCTCTCTCTCTCTCTCTCTCTCTCTCTCTCTCTCTCTCTCTATTTCTCTCTCTATTTCTGTCCCTCTCTCTCCCCTCTTCTCTCTGTCTCCTTCCTCTCTCGCATTCCTCTCTCTCTCTCTTCTCTGTCTCATTCCTCTACCTCTTTCCTCTCTCTCTCTCTCTCTCTCTCTGTTTCTGTCCCTCTCTCTCCTCTCTCTTCTCTCCTTCTTTCTCCTCTCTCTCTTTCCTCTCTCTCCCTCCTCTGTTTCCTCTCTCTCTCTTTCCTCTCTCTCTCTCCTCTCTCTCTCTTTCCTCTCTCTCTCTCTCCTCTCTCTCTCTCCTCTTTGTTTACTCTCTCTCCCCCCCTCTCTCTGTTTCTATCCCTCTCTCTCCTTTCTATCTCCTCTCTCTATCCTCGCTCTCTCTCCTCTCTCTATCCTCTCTCTCTCCTTTCTCTATCCTCTCCCTGTCTCTCTGTCTCTCTCTCCTCTCTCCTCTCTTTGTCTCTTCTTTCTCTCTCTCTCCTCTCTCTCTCTCTCTCCTCTCTCTGTCACCTCTCTCTCTCTCCTCTCTCTCTATCCTCTCTCTCTCTCTCTCTCTTCTCTCTCTCCCTCCTCTCTCTCCTCTCTATGTCTCCTCTCTCTCCTCTCTCTCCCTCCTCTGTCTCCTCTCTCTCCTCTCTCCGTCTCCTCTTTCTCCTCTCTCTCTGTTCCTCTCTCTTTGTTTCCTTTCTCTCTCTTTCCTCTCTCTGTCGCCTCTCTCTCTTTCCAACAGCAATTAATTAAGAGCCTAACAAGCTGCATTAATGAGTCTGTTTGGGCGTATGGGAGGGAGGGGGAGGAGGGGAAGGAGGGGGGCTGCAGAGATAAGTTAAAGTTTTATGTTGGGACAGATGTTCTGTCTTTAGGTAAGTGAATGAAGAGAGAGAGAGAGAGAGAGAGAGAGAGAGAGAGAGAGAGAGAGAGAGAGAGAGAGAGAGAGAGAGAGAGAGAGAGAGAGAGAGAGAGAGAGAGAGAGAGAGAGAGAGAGAGAGAGAGAGAGAGAGAGAGAGAGAGAGAGAGAGAGAGAGAGAGAGAGAGAGAGAGAGAGAGAGAGAGAGAGAGAGAGAGAGAGAGAGAGAGAGAGAGAGAGAGAAATAGAGAGAGGACAGAATGAGTGTGGTACAGTAGCCAATAAGGAATTTAAATGGGGTTTCTGGCTTATGTCCAGGTGAAGATGACATCATCCCTCAGGCGTCCTCTGCTCCGTTAGTAAAACTGTGTGTCTCTGCTTAATGCCTCAGCACCATACAGATAGATGACCACGCACTAAATGGAGATGGAAGGAAGACTTCTACTCTAGACTAGAGATGTAGAGCAGCAGGTAGCCTAGCAGTTAAGAGTGTTGGACCAGTAACCGAAAGGTCGCTGGTCTGAATCCCCAAGCCAACTAGGTGAAAAATCTGTCAATGTGTTCTTGAGCAAGGCAATTACCCCTAATTGCTTGTGTAAGTCACTCTGGACAAGAGCATCTCCTAAATGGCGACAGTAAGATGACACAGATAGTGAGCATATTTCCTGATCTGATCTCAGGTGCCTCTCTCCCTCTGTCTTTTCATGATTGCATTGCGTATTCTCTGCATCATAGCATACTACTGTATCTCACCCCATAGTTACAGCATAGGAAGCAATAAGCCCTTCCAAGCAGTTCCTTCTAATAATGCTAATCCTAAAGGAATCCCATAGGAATATTTCTGTAAAGTACAGAGAACTGTACATGAAATGCCTGACAGTTTCAATGTACTGCCCAAATGGAGCTGTCAGTGTCAAGAGTTAAGATCGGATTGATCCGTTGATGCTTCAGATTATGTAATAGACGTAGTGGGAAGGATTTCTACTCTCCTGTTGTTTTTGCTATGATGTTCTATGCCATATAGCTAGAGCTTTAGGCCATCGGAATGAACATCCAGGTTACCATGGAGACAAGCTTTCCTCCGAGCCTCAGAGGCTCCAGTGGCTGATGCTACTTTATTCTGTAGCCATGGTAGCGGCGGTCAGTACAGGAGCGAGGGATGGAGTGGGCCAAACCTCCAGAGAATGAATACAAACGGTCTGTACAGCGAGAACAGGTGACATTTCAGTAGATGCAGTATGTGCTGTAATAGCAGCATGGAGAAAGAGGAATGTTTGGATAGAGTCCGAATTTAAGGGATGGAGATGGAATTATCGAGATATGCGATATATCTGGGACCCATTGGAACAGTGTGATTGTCTGTGTGCGGGGGTTGTGTGTGTGTGAGAGAGAGTGTCTGTGTATCTCTCTGTGGGCTGTCGGTTGTGTGAAGGTCGGCAGGCTGGTGTCATGCTGCTGCTGCTGTTGTTGCTCTGTAAGCACTTTGGATGCACTTTGGTGGTCTCCCTCATGCTAATCAGGGAGGGACAAAATAACAGAGAGAGAGAGAGATGGCAGAGTATTCTCTAAGGAGAACAGCATGCTGCACCCCCTCTTCTGACATCAGATGGGGAGGTGCTACAGTCATTATTTTGGAGAGAGAAGCAGTGAGGGGAGAGGGCTGAAAGGGATGAAGGGAGTTCAAAAGAGAGAAAGAGAGAGACCGAGATATAGAGAGATGGAGTCTCTGTCACTGTATAGGACGAGCCTAAACCATCCTAATGCCAATAGACCTGGCATGTCATTGACTTGTTGTCTTGTCAATTGTTGTGTTGGTGTATGTGTCGAACTGCTTTGCTTTATCTTGGCCAGGTCGCAGTTGTAAATGAGAACTTGTTCTCAACTGGCCTACCTGGTTAAATAAAGGTTAAATAAAAAATGTAAAATGACAAAATTACCATCTCCCTGATTAATGACACCAAGTCTGCTGAAAATAGATGTCCTGCCCATTGGTCTCAGCTTTCAGATGGGCTCTGGTCTGCTCTGCTCTGGTCTGCTCTGCTCTGGTCTGCTCTGCTCTGCTCTGCTCTGGTCTGCTCTGCTCTGCTCTGGTCTGCTCTGCTCTGCTCTGCTCTGGTCTGCTCTGCTCTGCTCTGGTCTGCTCTGGTCTGCTCTGCTCTGGTCTGCTCTGCTCTGCTCTGGTCTGGTCTGCTCTGCTCTGGTCTGCTCTGCTCTGGTCTGCTCTGGTCTGCTCTGCTCTGGTCTGCTCTGGTCTGCTCTGCTCTGGTCTGCTCTGGTCTGCTCTGCTCTGGTCTGCTCTGCTCTGGTTTGCTCTGCTCTGCTCTGGTCTGGTCTGCTCTGGTCTGGTCTGGTCTGGTCTGGTCTGGTCTGCTCTGCTCTGCTCTGCTCTGGTCTGCTCTGCTCTGGTCTGCTTTGCTCTGTTCTGGTCTGCTCTGCTCTGGTCTGCTCTGCTCTGCTCTGGTCTGGTCTGCTCTGTTCTGGTCTGGTCTGGTCTGCTCTGCTCTGCTCTGGTCTGCTCTGCTCTGGTCTGCTCTGGTCTGCTCTGCTCTGGTCTGCTCTGGTCTGCTCTGCTCTGGTCTGCTCTGCTCTGGTCTGCTCTGGTCTGCTCTGCTCTGGTCTGCTCTGCTCTGGTCTGCTCTGGTCTGGTCTGGTCTGGTCTGCTCTGCTCTGCTCTGCTCTGGTCTGCTCTGCTCTGGTCTGCTTTGCTCTGTTCTGGTCTGCTCTGCTCTGGTCTGCTCTGCTCTGGTCTGGTCTGCTCTGCTCTGGTCTGGTCTGCTCTGTTCTGGTCTGCTCTGTTCTGGTCTGCTCTGTTCTGGTCTGCTCTGTTCTGGTCTGCTCTGTTCTGGTCTGCTCTGTTCTGCTCTGCTCTGCTCTGGTCTGCTCTGCTCTGGTCTGGTCTGCTCTGCTCTGCTCTGGTCTGCTCTGTTCTGGTCTGCTCTGCTCTGCTCTGCTCTGCTCTGCTCTGCTCTGCTCTGTTCTGGTCTGCTCTGCTCTGCTCTGCTCTGTTCTGGTCTGGTCTGCTCTGCTCTGCTCTGCTCTGCTCTGTTCTGGTCTGCTCTGCTCTGCTCTGCTCTGCTCTGCTCTGGTCTGGTCTGCTCTGCTCTGCTCTTCTCTGCTCTGCTCTTCTCTGCTCTGGTCTGCTCTGGTCTGCTCTGCTCTGGTCTGCTCTGCTCTGGTCTGCTCTGCTCTGGTCTGGTCTGCTCTGGTCTGGTCTGGTCTGGTCTGGTCTGCTCTGCTCTTCTCACAGGTCATCAGTGACACAACATGCATCCGGAGGCCTTGTAGAACTCGGAGCGAGAGGAACCACACTGATTGCCTTGAAAGCTGGCATCTCTGTTAGATGTCGCCTCGATGTTGCCTTTCATGAGGGTGTTATGAAATGACTACAAACCCTGAATGTATTCAGAGAAGCATGTCACAGAATGTTGCCAATGTGACACTGACCCAGGGCTTTGCTAGATAACGTTGACTCATAGGAAAGAGATGCAATGTCAGGGCCTTGTGGCGGGGGCCTTGTGGCGGGGACCTTGTGGCTGGGGTCTTGTGGCTGGGGCCTTGTGGCTGGGGCCTTGTGGCGGGGGCCTTGTGGCTGGGGCCTTGTGGCTGGGGTCTTGTGGCTGGGGCCTTGTGGCGGGGGCCTTGTGGCTGGGGCCTTGTGGCTGGGGTCTTGTTGCTGGGGTCTTGTGGCTGGGGCCTTGTGGCTGGGGTCTTGTGGCTGGGATTTGTTGCTGGGGTCTTGTGGCTGGGGCCTTGTGGCTGGGGCTTTGTGGCTGGGGCATTGTGGCTGGGATTTTGTGGCTGGGGTCTTGTGGCTGGGATCTTGTGGCTGCTGCCTTGTGGCTAGGAGATGGAGCAGTCAGTGTGTGTCAGGCAGGACATGTCACATGGACTGTTTTTGGTGTTGTCATCATCATTGGGCTCTAAAAAAAAATATTGTATATGCCACGCCATGGCCCTAAATATTCTGTGTGTGTGTGTGTGTGTGTGTGTGTGTGTGTGTGTGTGTGTGTGTGTGTGTGTGTGTGTGTGTGTGTGTGTGTGTGTGTGTGTGTGTGTGTGTGTGTGTGTGTGTGCAGTGGGTGCACGTGTGGGCTAACATTTTCTCTCCTCTCTCTCTCTCCCTTACCTTCACTCTCTCCCTCACTCTCTCTCTCTCTATCTCCCTCGCTCTCTCTCCTCTCTCTTCCTCTCTCTCTCTCCTCTCCCTCTCTCTCTCTCTCTCTCTCTCTCTCTCTCTCTCTCTCTCTCTCTCTCTCTCTCTCTCTCTCTCTCTCTCTCTCTCTCTCTCTCTCTCTCTCTCTCTCCCTCTCCCTCTCTCCCTCTCCCTCCCCCTCTCCCTCTCCCTCTCTCTCTCTCTCTCTCTCTCTCTCTCCCTCTCCCTCTCTCCCTCTCCCTCTCCCTCCCCCCTCTCTCTCTCTCTCTCTCTCTCTCTCTCTCTCTCTCTCTCTCTCTCTCTCTCTCTCTCTCTCTCTCTCTCTCTCTCTCTCTCTCTCTCTCTCTCTCTCTCTCTCTCTCTCTCTCTCTCTCCATCTCTCTCTCTCTCTCTCTCCCTCTCTCTCTCCCTCTCTCTCCTCTCTCCCTCTCCCTCTCCCTCTCCCTCTCTCTCTCTCTCTCTCTCTCTCTCTCTCTCTCTCTCTCTCTCTCTCTCTCTCTCTCTCTCTCTCTCTCTCTCTCTCTCTCTCTCTCTCTCTCTCTCTCTCTCTCTCTCTCCCTCTCTCTCTCCCTCTCCCCAGGGAAATTCTCCTCCAGTGATGGTGAACACTGACACACTTGACGGCTCCCCCTACGTAAGGATCATACTCCCACTGTACTGCGTTATTTACAGCAGAGCACTGGTTGATTGGTCATCATCCTTCACAATCCTCATCCCATATGTTAAATAATGGCACTTTAATAGTGTTTACATATCTTACAATACTCATATCACATGTACTCTATATACTGTATTGTATACCATCTACTACACCTTGCCTATGCCGCTCGGCCATCACTCATCCATATACATATATATATATATTCTCATTCACTCCTTTAGATTTGTGTGTATTAGGTAGTTGTTGGAGAATTGTTAGATGACTCGTTAGATATTACTGCCCTGTTGGAACTAGAACCACAAGCATTTTGCTACACTCTCGCTAACATCCGTTAAACATGTGTATGTGACCAATACAATTTGATTTGATTTGTTTTTCTCCTCATAGACTTTATAATCACTCACTGAAAGTGTGCTGGCACTGTGTCTTCCTCGCAGGTCAACGGGACAGAGGGGGAAATTGAGTATGAAGAGATTACACTGGAAAGAGTGAGTGTCTTTTCAACAGATTACTGGAATGGTGCCAACATGGTGTGAAAGCCTTAATATCATCATCCCACAACCAATCAGGGACAGCCACATTAAAATGTATGTCATCTAGTACAGTTTGGTCTGTAATAGTCACCAGGTTTGATAGTGTACATTATGGTGTGTGTTCAGGGTAACTCAGGCCTGGGCTTCAGTATAGCTGGGGGGACAGATAACCCTCATGTTGGTGATGACCCCAGCATCTTCATCACCAAGATCATCCCTGGAGGAGCTGCGGCCCAGGACGGACGGCTGAGGTATGCCACTAACTACTGTACCTAACGCAGCTAACATCCCCACCTCTTCACCCCCCTCAAGTTGTCAATCCCAACCTTGACTCTCAGTGGACATACATTCACACATCCATAGGCACACTTTTGTGTGTACACACGTGAATATTCACAGGCTCAAGCATACATACGCAAATGCACACAGACACAAACACAGACACAAACAAACCCACAACTCAGAGGTACACCAGTGATGTAGGCTACTCATGTCAGAGCCAGCTGGGTCTACGAGGGAGAAGTACCAACCGCCACATACATCTCCTTCACAGACTGCATTCACTCAGTCAGCCAGACAGACACTTTTCACCACTGAGCCCACCCATCACAGAGGAGCTGTCTAAATATAGTCCTCCCCCACCCTTTGTTCCCTCCACTTCACCCTACCCAGACCCTCAGTACTGTACCACACTCCACCATCCATCCCTGTGTCAGCCCTGGACTAGGGGCTGGTCCAGACCCCTACTCTCTCTCCCTCACAGGCCTGTCCATTACTGAAGGAATTGAACATGGCATTTAAAGAGCACATTTGGGATTGTAAAAGGTATCAGAGGAGATGAATATCACACGTCTACCACATTAGTCATGACTGGCTGTGCTTCCTCCATCCAAATCACACTTATCCTTACTCAGACATGTCATATTTCTCTCAATGTTATAGAACATTCTGTAGCTTTGGATGTAATAAAGGGCAGTTTGAGAGTCACTAAAATGTGCTGAAATATGCCTCTAATATAAACATTTAGCAGTGTAAATTTAGTGTGTTCCTCGAATGAAGCAAGATGGTATTTAATAAGCAGTGTTCTCATGGTGGGTGATTATGCAAAGGCAGGTGTCAGAATGTAACTTTAGGAACAGGTGACGTAATGGACAAGGTCATAACAATGTCAGTTCCTGAATATTAATGAGCACCAAGGTTTCGAAAAATGTGAATCACATTATGGTGCTTGAAAAGCCTCTGCTATGTATCAACATTCTCTGTGGACCTCAAAATGAGCTGACGCTGAGCCATAGGGCTGGTGGAATGACTGACTGACTGACTGACTGACTGACTGACTGACTGACTGACTGACTGACTGACTCACTGAGCCATAGGGCTGGTGGAATGACTGACTGACTGACTGACTGACTGACTGACTGACTGACTGACTGACTGACTGACTGACTGACTCACTGAGCCATAGGGCTGGTGGAATGACTGACTGACTGACTGACTGACTCACTGACTCACTGAGCCATAGGGCTGGTGGAATGACTGACTGACTGACTCACTGACTCACTGAGCCATAGGGCTGGTGGAATGACTGACTGGCTGACTCACTGACTCACTGAGCCATAGGGCTGGTGGAATGACTGACTGGCTGACTCACTGACTCACTGAGCCATAGGGCTGGTGGAATGACTGACTGACTGACTGACTCACTGACTCACTGAGCCATAGGGCTGGTGGAATGACTGACTGGCTGACTGACTGACTCACTGAGCCATAGGGCTGGTGGAGTGACTGACTGACTGACTGACTGACTGACTCACTGAGCCATAGGGCTGGTGGAATGACTGACTGACTGACTCACTGAGCCATAGGGCTGGTGGAATGACTGACTGACTGACTGACTGACTGACTGACTGACTGACTCACTGAGCCATAGGGCTGGTGGAATGACTGACTGACTGACTCACTGTGCCATAGGGCTGGTGGACTGACTGACTGACTGACTCACTGAGCCATAGGGCTGGTGGACTGACTGACTGACTGACTCACTGACTCACTGAGCCATAGGGCTGGTGGAATGACTGACTGACTGACTCACTGACTCACTGAGCCATAGGGCTGGTGGAATGACTGACTGACTGACTCACTGAGCCATAGGGCTGGTGGAATGACTGACTGACTGACTCACTGAGCCATAGGGCTGGTGGAATGACTGACTGACTGACTCACTGAGCCATAGGGCTGGTGGAATGACTGACTGACTGACTCACTGACTCACTGAGCCATAGTGCTGGTGGAATGACTGACTGACTGACTCACTGAGCCATAGGGCTGGTGGAATGACTGACTGACTGACTCACTGAGCCATAGGGCTGGTGGAATGACTGACTGACTGACTCACTGACTCACTGAGCCATAGTGCTGGTGGAATGACTGACTGACTGACTCACTGAGCCATAGTGCTGGTGGAATGACTGACTGACTGACTCACTGACTCACTGAGCCATAGGGCTGGTGGAATGACTGACTGACTGACTCACTGACTCACTGAGTCATAGGGCTGGTGGAATGACTGACTGACTGACTCACTGAGCCATAGGGCTGGTGGAATGACTGACTGACTCACTGAGCCATAGGGCTGGTGGAATGACTGACTGACTGACTCACTGAGCCATAGGGCTGGTGGAATGACTGACTGACTGACTCACTGAACCATAGGGCTGGTGGAATGACTGACTGACTGACTCACTGAGCCATAGGGCTGGTGGAATGACTGACTGACTGACTCACTGAGCCATAGGGCTGGTGGACTGACTGACTGACTGACTCACTGAGCCATAGGGCTGGTGGAATGACTGACTGACTGACTCACTGAGCCATAGGGCTGGTGGACTGACTGACTGACTGACTCACTGAGCCATAGGGCTGGTGGAATGACTGACTGACTGACTCACTGAGCCATAGGGCTGGTGGAATGACTGACTGACTGACTCACTGAGCCATAGGGCTGGTGGAATGACTGACTGAATGATCTATAGGGCATGTGGACTGACTGACTGACTGACTGACTGACTGACTGACAGCCATAGGGCTGGTGGACTGACTGGCTGACTCACTGACTGACTGAGCTGTAGGGCTGGTGGACTGACTGACTCTCTACCTACCTTATGGACAATTTTTTTTTTAAATAAACATGTTTTTTCAAAAGTCGGACACATAAATTCCCCACGTTTTAAATTTTGTTTCCACGTGTTTATTTTACGCCACTTCCAGATACATACAGTGGGGCAAAAAAGTTTTTAGTCAGCCACCAATTGTGCAAGTTCTCCCACTTAAAAAGATGAGAGAGGCCTGTAATTTCCATCATAGGTACACTTCAACTATGACAGACAAAATGAGGAAAAAAATCCAGAAAATCACATTGTAGGATTTTTAATGAATGTATTTGCAAATTATGGTGGAAAATAAGTATTTGGTCAATAACAAAAGTTTATCTCAATACTTTGTTATATACCCTTTGTTGGCAATGACAGAGGTCAAACGTTTTCTGTAAGTCTTCACAAGGTTTTCACACACTGTTGCTGGTATTTTGGCCCATTCCTCCATGCAGATCTCCTCTAGAGCAGTGATGTTTTGGGGCTGTTGCTGGGCAACACGGACTTTCAACTCCCTCCAAAGATTTTCTATGGGGTTGAGATCTGGAGACTGGCTAGGCCACTCCAGGACCTTGAAATGCTTCTTACGAAGCCACTCCTTCATTGCCCGGGCGGTGTGTTTGGGATCATTATCATGCTGAGAGACCCAGCCACGTTTCATCTTCAATGCCCTTGCTGATGGTAGGCTTGGTTACTTTGGTCCCAGTTCTCTGCAGGTCATTCACTAGGTTCCCCCGTGTGGTTCTGGGATTTTTGTTCTTGTGAGCATTTTGACCCCATGGGGTGAGATCTTGCGTGGAGCCCCAGATCGAGGGAGATTATCAGTGGTCTTGTATGTCTTCCATTTCCTAATAATTGCCCCCACAGTTGATTTCTTCAAACCAAGCTGCTTACCTATTGCAGATTCAGTCTTCCCAGCCTGGTGCAGGTCTACAATTTTGTTTCTGGTGTCCTTTGACAGCTCTGTGGTCTTGGCCATAGTGGAGTTTGGAGTGTGACTGTTTGAGGTTGTGGACAGGTGTCTTTTATACTGATTACAAGTTCAAACAGGTGCCATTAATACAGGTAACGAGTGGAGGACAGAGGAGCCGCTTAAAGAAGAAGTTACAGGTCTGTGAGAGCCAGAAATCTTGCTTGTTTGTCGGTGACCAAATACTTATTTTCCACCATAATTTGCAAATAAATAAATTAAAAATCCTACAATGTGATTTTCTGGATTTTTTTTCTCATTTTGTCTGTCATAGTTGAAGTGTACCTATGATGAATATTACAGGCCTCTCTCATCTTTTTAAGTGGGAGAACTTGCACAATTGGTGGCTGACTAAATACTTTTTTGCCCCACTGTATGTTCTACAATCCAGGACCCGACCAGGACTGACCCTGCTTAGCTTCACACACAAACCAGCCGTGGGATGCAGGGTGCAATGTTGCTGGAAGGAATGTGCCTAAACTTGCAAGTAGAAAAAAGCCCGCAAAAGCAAAGGCCAGGGTCACATAACCAGGGTCGCATAACCGGGGTCACAACCAAAGACAGGGACAATTCAGGAAAGAGGGAGTTTATTTTAATTTGATTGCGTTATCATAAAAAAGTTTTCACTGAAGAACAAAAAATGTGTCCATTTGCAGTTAATTTGTTCTCGCATACCAAAATAATTTCTTTGCAATATTTTCTTCTGCTTTCAATGTCATTATTTTCTGTCTGGACGTACAGCAAGATTATGCCACCACTGGAACGTGGTCCATTAACCTGCCCAATGTTTTCTCTTTTGTCCAATGTTCCACCAATGTCTCGCAAAATAGTTCCATTTTCCTGCATTGGGGCTTCTTAGATGTGGTCACACTAATTCCACCGTTGGAAACTTTGCTACTGAAACATGTGAACACCATCTTTTCACATGTGAGGAGAATAACATTATTTCAACCTCACATGTCAATCTGCAATTCTACATGTGAAAGTGAGATTTTCACAGTTGTAGTTTTCTTACATGTAAAACCGCAAATCTGATTTTCACTTTCACATGTGGAATTTCAAGTTCATCTGTTAAAAACAATTTGCTGTTTTATGTGTCAAACTTTCATGTGAAAATCTCACTTTCACATTCACATGTGAATGTGGTGTTAACATATGAACTCTAAATGTAATACCTGTGGAAATGTGGTTTCACTTGTGAAATGTAAGCTCAACATGTGAAAACAGATATTTCACATGAGAAAATGTGATTTCACATGTGAAACTGCAAATTTGACTTGCTTTTTTGTAAGGGTCTGACTGACTGACTGATTGGCTGGCTGACTGACTCGGACTGCTCCTTTCTCTGGGTAGTTAGAGTGATAGAGTGAAGGCCAGCCCAGCTGCAGCAGGTCACGTGCCACAGGACAGGAGGATGGGGCCAAGAGAGTATTCTGTAACAGAGATGATGGTGCACAGGGCCATCTCAAACAGAGGAGAGAATAGGAGAGATGTCAGAAGAGGAGAGACATTGATTTGGGGTATTATTCTGTGTGTCAGACTCGTCACTAACTTATCACCTCTCTCTTGCTCTTTTTCTCTCTCTCTCTCTCTCTCTCTCTCTCTCTCTCTCTCTCTCTCTCTCTCTCTCTCTCTCTCTCTCTCTCTCTCTCTCTCTCTCTCTCTCTCTCTCTCTCTCTCTCTCTCTCTCTCTCTCTCTCTCTCTCTCTCTCTCTCTCTCTCAGTGTGAATGACAGTATCCTGTTTGTAAATGATGTTGATGTGAGGGAGGTGACCCACAGTCTGGCTGTAGAAGCTCTGAAGGAGGCGGGGGCCATTGTCCGCCTCTACGTGCTGCGCAGGAAACCAGCCGCAGAGAAAGTTACAGAGATCAAACTCATCAAAGGGCCCAAAGGTACAGCTCGGTTTAGGTTTCTGTTTGTATGCTTACATACTGGTGTACCTGTCAGTTATTATTTACATTTACATTATCTTACATCTTTCTTCCTACCTCCGTCTCTCTCACACATGCTCTCTCTCCTTCTCTTTCTCTCCCTCTCTCTTTCTCTGTTTCTCTCTTGCTCTCTCTCTCCTCTCTCTTTTTCTCTCCCTCCTTCTGTTTCTCTGTTTCTCTCTTGCTCTCCCTCTCTCTCTCTCTTTCTCTGTCTCCCTCTCTCTCTCTGTTTCTGTCTCTCTCTCTCGCTCTCTCTCTGCCTTATCCTGTCCCTAGGTTTAGGTTTCAGCATCGCTGGAGGAGTGGGTAACCAGCACATTCCAGGAGACAACAGCATCTATGTCACTAAGATCATCGAGGGTGGAGCTGCTCACAAGGACCAGCGGCTGCAGATAGGGGATAAGATACTGGCGGTCAGTCCACACACACATACACAGACAGACAGACCGACAGACAGACACAGACAGACAGACAGACAGACAGACAGGCAGGCAGGCAGGCAGGCAGGCAGGCAGGCAGGCAGGCAGGCAGGCAGGCAGGCAGGCAGGCAGGCAGGCAGGCAGGCAGGCAGGCAGGCAGGCAGGCAGGCAGGCAGGCAGGCAGGCAGGCAGGCAGGCAGGCAGGCAGGCAGACAGACAGACAGACAGACAGACAGACAGACAGACAGACAGACAGACAGACAGACAGACAGACAGACAGACAGACAGACAGACAGACAGACAGACAGACAGACAGTTTAGAGGAACACTTTGACATGCCAACACATTTAGTCTACTTCAGTAGCTTAGGTGCATTAAGAGCCTAGATAAATTACAGTTTTATTTTTCACAACCTAAGATTACTTTCATTAATATCGTAATAGATGTCTGAGATGGGCGAGTTATTTAATTCACTTCAGCAATGCTGCTGCTGCCTGCACTGTGTGTCACTACTGCCATCTCTTGGACCATGGAGCAATTGCAGCTGAGTGTGAGGTTCGACTCAATATGGACTCAATGCAGAAGCTACAAAATGTTGTCAGTCATGTAGAATAGCTTTAAATCCTTCCCAGTCATGTAGAATAGCTTTAAATCCTTCCCAGTCTTGTAGAATAGCTTTGAATCCTTCCCAGTCATGTAGAATAGCTTTGAATCCTTCCCAGTCATGTAGAATAGCTTTGAATCCTTCCCAGTCATGTAGAATAGCTTTGAATCCTTACCAGTCATCTAGAGTAGCTTTAAATCCTTCCCAGTCATCTAGAATAGCTTCAAATCCTTCCCAGTCATGTAGGAGAGCTTTAAATCCTTCCCAGTCATGTAGAATAGCTTCAAATCCTTCCCAACGAGCCATGCCATCATATCAGTCATATAGAGTCATTTAGAATAACTTCAAAAACCTTCCCAGTGATCATGACACCATATCAGTTATGTAGAATATATTCCAAACCTCCTCAGAGAGAAGCATCACTTTGACATGTCAGTGACTGGGAAGCTTTATAAATGCCTGTCAGCACACCATGAGCTATTTTACTGCATCTCTGATGTACAGGTTAGAAACATCTCTGATGTACAGGTTACAAACATCTCTGATGTACAGGTTACAAACATATCTGATGTACAGGTTAGAAACATCTCTGATGTACAGGTTACAAACATCTCTGATGTACAGGTTACAAACATATCTGATGTACAGGTTACAAACATCTCTGATGTACAGGTTAGAAACATCTCTGATGTACAGGTTAGAAACATCTCTGATGTACAGGTTAGAAACATCTCTGATGTACAGGTTAGAAACATCTCTGATGTAATAATAATAATAATATATGCCATTTAGCAGACGCTTTTATCCAAAGCGACTTACAGTCATGTGTGCATACATTCTACGTATGGGTGGTCCCGGGGATCGAACCCACTACCCTGGCGTTACAAGCGCCATGCTCTACCAACTGAGCTACAGAAGGACAGAAGCTACAGGTTACAGACATCTCTGATGTACAGGTTACAAACATCTCTGATGTACAGGTTAGAAACATCTCTGATGTACAGGTTAGAAACATCTCTGATGTACAGGTTACAAACATCTCTGATGTACAGGTTACAAACATCTCTGATGTACAGGTTAGAAACATCTCTGATGTACAGGTTACAAACATCTCTGATGTACAGGTTACAAACATCTCTGATGTACAGGTTACAAACATCTCTGATGTACAGGTTACAAACATCTCTGATGTACAGGTTACAAACATCTCTGATGTACAGGTTACAAACATCTCTGATGTACAGGTTACAAACATCTCTGATGTACAGGTTAGAAACATCTCTGATGTACAGGTTAGAAACATCTCTGATGTACAGGTTAGAAACATCTCTGATGTACAGGTTAGAAACATCTCTGATGTACAGGTTAGAAACATCTCTGATGTACAGGTTACAAACATCTCTGATGTACAAGTTACAAACATCTCTGATGTACAGGTTAGAAACATCTCTGTGTCTGTGTTCAGGTGAACAGTGTGTGTCTGTGTGTTTAGGTGAACAGTGTGTTCAGGTGAACAGTGTTTAGGTGAACAGTCTGTGTCTGTGTGTTCAGGTGAACAGTGTGAACAGTGTGTTCAGGTGAACAGTGTGTGTCTGTGTGTTTAGGTGAACAGTGTGTTCAGGTGAACAGTGTTTAGGTGAACAGTGTGTGTCTGTGTGTTCAGGTGAACAGTGTGAACAGTGTGTTCAGGTGAACAGTGTGTGTCTGTGTGTTCAGGTGAACAGTGTGTGTCTGTGTGTTCAGGTGAACAGTGTGTGTCTGGAGGACGTGATGCACGAGGATGCAGTGGGAGCCCTGAAGAACACAGCTGAGGTGGTTTACCTCCGGGTGGCCAAGCCTAACAACCTCTACCTGAACTCCTACAACCCCCCTGACCTCACCAGCAGTAAGTGTGTGTGTGTGTGTGTGTGTGCGTGCGTGCGTGCGTGCGCGTGTGTGTGCGTGTGTGTGCAGCTCTAATGGTCCATGTCTTCTTTCTCCAGCATACTCCCCTCACATGGACACAGATCTTGGCCCCACCTACCTTGGATCAGATTACCCACAAGCCCTCACTCCCACCTCGCCCAGTCGCTTCTCTCCGGTGTTGCACAGCTTGATGGGGGATGAAGATCTTCCCAGGTGAGGAACGCTTTCTGGGCTCACTCATATACCAAATCAAGCCATGCCCTTTCTGAAAGGCATCTCATAGACCTGACCCATAGACCTAACCCATAGACCTGACCCATAGACCTGACCCATAGACCTAACCCATAGATCTGACCCATAGACCTGACCCATAGACCTGACCCATATACCTGACCCATAGACCTGACCCATAGACCTGAACCATAGACCTGACCCATAGACCTGACCCATAGACCTGACCCATAGACCTGACCCATAGACCTGACCCATAGACCTAACCCATAGACCTGACCCATAGACCTGACCCATAGACCTGACCCATAGACCTAACCCATAGACCTGACCCATAGACCTGACCCATAGACCTGACCCATAGACCTGACCCATAGACCTGACCCATAGACCTGACCCATAGACCTGACCCATAGACCTGACCCATAGACCTGACCCATATACCTGACCCATAGACCTGACCCATAGACCTGACCCATAGACCTGACCCATATACCTGACCCAGGGCTAACCAAGTATTATTCCGTTTTTCTCTCTCTGCATCCCTCCTTCTCGTGGCCCAAAATGCGGTGTCCCCATTTCACTACACATTTACACATCTCTCTACCCTTCTCCCCTCCCCCCCACATTATCGCTCCCTCTTTTTAGTCTCCTCCTTCCCCTCCATTTCTCCTCGTCTCTCCCTGACCCCCCGTCCCTCTCCCTCTCCCCTGCTCTCTCTGTCAGGGAGCCTAGGAGAGTGCTGATCCACCGGGGTTCTACAGGCCTGGGTTTTAACATCGTGGGAGGAGAGGATGGAGAGGGAATCTTTATCTCCTTCATCCTGGCAGGGGGGCCTGCCGACCTCAGCGGAGAGCTGCGCAAGGGCGACCAGATCCTCAGCGTAAGGACACTCACGCATACACACACACAAACAGTATTCATATTCTGAACACACACACATACTCACATGTGTATAGTCATACACCCACACATGCACAGAATTATATACACACACTCTATCATTTTCTCTCTCTCACACACACACACACACACACACACACACACACACACACACACACACACACACACACACACACACACACACACACACACACACACACACACACACACACACACACACACACACACACACACACACAGCTTCATACACTTACTTCTTTTGTGTGTGTGTGTGTGTGTGTGTGTGTGTGTGTGTGTGTGTGTGTGTGTGTGTGTGTGTGTGTGTGTGTGTGTGTGTGTGTGTGTGTGTGTGTGTGTGTGTGTGTGTGTGTGTGTGTGTGTGTGTGTGTGTGTGTGTGTGTGTGTGTGTGTGTGTGTGTGTGTGTGTGTGTGTGTGTGTGTGTGTGTGTGTGTGTGTGTGTGTGTGTGTGTGTGTGTGTCAGGTAAATGGAGTGGACTTGCGTATCGCCACCCATGAGCAGGCTGCAGCAGCCCTGAAGAACGCTGGCCAGACTGTCACCATCATTGCCCAATACAGACCAGAGGGTGAGGCCAGCACTACAGTAACCTATCATTGAACACCACACTGCACACCCATACGCCAAGGAACCGTACATGAACTAATGTGTGTGTGTTCACCCTACATATGCTAATGTGTGTGTGTTCACCCTACATATGCTAATGTGTGTGGGTTCAGAATACAGCCGTTTCGAAGCGAAGATCCACGACCTGAGGGAACAGCTGATGAACAGCAGCATGGGATCTGGTCAGACAACACTGAGGAGCAACCCTAAGAGAGGCTTCTACATCAGGTACTCATTAATACTGCACTATATACTATATACAACCCCAAGAGAGGCTTCTACATCAGGTACTCATTAATACTGCACTATATACTATATATAACCCTAAGAGAGGCTTCTACATCAGGTACTCATTAATACTGCACTATATACTATATACAACCCCAAGAGAGGCTTCTACATCAGGTACTCATTAATACTGCACTATATACTATATACAACCCCAAGAGAGGCTTCTACATCAGGTACTCATTAATACTGCACTATATACTATATGCAACCCCAAGAGAGGCTTCTACATCAGGTACTCATTAATACTGCACTATATACTATATACAACCCCAAGAGAAGCTTCTACATCAGGTACTCATTAATACTGCACTATATACTATATACAACCCCAAGAGAGGCTTCTACATCAGGTACTCATTAATACTGCACTATATACTATATGCAACCCCAAGAGAGGCTTCTACATCAGGTACTCATTAATACTGCACTATATACTATATGCAACCCCAAGATCAACCCCTACATCAGGTACTCATTAATACTGCACTATATACTATATACAACCCCAAGAGAGGCTTCTACATCAGGTACTCATTAATACTGCACTAAACACTATATACAACCCCAAGAGAGGCTTCTACATCAGATACTGGGTTAATAGTGCACTACATACTATATACAACCCCAAGAGAGGCTTCTACATCAGGTACTCATTAATACTGCACTATACACTATATACAACCCCAAGAGAGACTTCTACATCAGGTACTCGTTAATAGTGCACTATACACTATATAAAACCCCAGAGAGGCTTCTCCGTCAGGTACTCATTAATACTGCACTATACACTATATACAACCCCAAGAGAGGCTTCTACATCAGGTACTCATTAATACTGCACTATACACTATATAAAACCCCAGAGAGGCTTCTCCGTCAGGTACTCATTAATACTGCACTATATACTATATACAACCCCAAGAGAGGCTTCTACATCAGGTACTCATTAATACTGCACTATACACTATATACAACCCCAAGAGAGGCTTCTACATCAGATACTCGTTAATAGTGCACTATACCCTATATAAAACCCCAGAGAGGCTTCTACATCAGGTATTCATTAATACTGCACTCTATACTATATTACAACCCAAAGAGAGGCTTCAACATCAGATACTCGTTAATACTGCACTATACACTATATACAACCCCAAGAGAGGCTTCTACATCAGGTACTCATTAATACTGCACTACATACTATATATAACCCCAAGAGAGGCTTCTCTGTCAGGTACTCATTAATACTGCACTTAATAATATATACAACCCCAAGAGTGGCTTCTACATCAGGTACTCATTAATACTGCACTGTATACTATACATAGCCACACAACCCGCAAAACTGCTACTGCCAGGCTAGTACAACACTATGTACTATATACAACCACAGCATTGCTACTACCAGAGCATGACAACCCACTAGACTCCAAAGAAAAGCTGTACTGCTTCTATAACTGTCTTCTACCTCTCCTCCATCTGTTCCAGGGCCCTGTTTGACTATGATAAGACAGCAGACTGTGGTTTCCTGAGCCAGGCGGTGGGCTTCAGGTTTGGTGACGTGCTCCATGTCCTGGACTGTGGTGATGAGGAGTGGTGGCAGGCCAGACGGGTCAGTCCTCTGACAGAAGCTGAGGAGGTCGGCTTTATTCCCAGCAAACGCAGGTCAGACACCTCACAGCAGTGTGTGTGTGTGTGTGTGTGTGTGTGAGTGAGTGAGTGAGTGAGTGAGTGAGTGAGTGAGTGAGTGAGTGAGTGAGTGAGTGAGTGAGTGAGTGAGTGAGTGAGTGAGTGTGTGTGTGTGTGTGTGTGTGTGTGTGTGTGTGTGTGTGTGTGTGTGTGTGTGTGTGTGTGTGTGTGTGTGTGTGTGTGTGTGTGTGTGTGTGTGTGTGTGTGTGTGTGTGTGTGTGTGTGTGTGTGTGTTGAAGTTTGTGTGTGACTGTATTTCGATCAGGTTTTTCCTTTTAATATACTACTAGTTGTTTTGCTTCTGTATGGGGAACTGCATAGACAGCATGATTGATGCTGTTTTCTATGGTTATGTAGCAGATGTTTGACGTTCAGCTGTTCACACGTTCCTTTCTTTCTGTCTCCTGCTCTTTCTGTCTCACTCTCTTTCTGTCTCACTCTCTTTCTCTCCCTCTGCCTTTTACTGCCTTCTTTCATTCCTAACCCCTTCAGGGTAGAAAGGAAAGAGTGGTCTCGCATGGGCACAAAAGAAAGGGTAAGCACATTAGTTAGTGAGCATCTATGAATGATCTTACATCAGTGTCTTCTTCTGTCTGTCTAAACATCTGTTTTCTCTGTGTTGTGTAGGATCGCAGTCGAGACAGCCTCGGGTCTCAAGGTAAGCAGGTGTACAGGAGGGGAGTGGCTCACCCCTCAGTAGAGGAAGAATGACATGGGGGTAGCAGCAGCTGACTGACTGCTGACTGACTGACTAGCTGACTGTCTGACTGACTGACTGTCTGACTAGCTGACTGACTGCTGACTGTCTGACTAGCTGACTAGCTGACTGTCTGACTGACTGACTGACTGTCTGACTAGCTGACTGACTGCTGGCTGACTGACTAGCTGACTGACTGACTGACTAGCTGACTGACTGCTGACTGACTGACTGTCTGACTAGCTGACTGACTGCTGACTGACTGACTAGCTGACTGTCTGACTGACTGACTGTCTGACTAGCTGACTGACTGCTGACTGTCTGACTAGCTGACTAGCTGACTGTCTGACTGACTGACTGACTGACTGTCTGACTAGCTGACTGACTGCTGGCTGACTGACTAGCTGACTGACTGACTGACTAGCTGACTGACTGCTGACTGACTGACTGTCTGACTAGCTGACTGACTGCTGACTGTCTGACTAGCTGACTGTCTGACTGACTGACTGTCTGACTAGCTGACTGACTGACTGACTGTCTGAATAGCTGACTCACTGCTGACTGACTAACTAGCTGACTGACTGACTAGCTGACCGACTGAATGACTGCTGACTGACTGACTGACTGACTGACTGACTGACTGACTGACTGACTGACTGACTCTCTGCTGTCTGACTCTCCGACTAGCTGACTGTCTGACTGACTGACTAGCTGACTGTCTGACTGACTGCTGACTGACTCTCTGACTAGCTGACTGTCTGACTGACTGACTAGCTGACTGTCTGACTGACTGACTGCTGACTGACTCTCTGACTAGCTGACTGACTGGCTCTGACTGACTGGTATTGTTGTGTTCTGCTTCCAGGGAGGGATGATTCTCAACACAGCTATGAAACAGTCACACAAGTGGAGGGTGAGAATACACTTTGAAGTACTATTCTTTCACACTATACTTGTGTTTCTGCTCATTCCATGTCTTATGTATCCCCTTACCTCTCTCCTCTCTCTCTACATAGTCCATTATGCGAGGCCCATCATCATATTGGGTCCTATAAAGGACAGGGTAAATGATGACCTGCTGTCGGAGTTCCCTGACAAGTTTGGGTCTTGTGTCCCTCGTAAGTATTGACCCTTCACAGAGTAACCATTTGCCTGCTTAGTACTCCAGTGGTTTACATTGATCTATTGACAGGGTGATTGATTGACAGCCTGAATGACCACTTGGCCCTTCCCCCACAGACACTACACGGCCCAAGCGTGAGTACGAGGTGGACGGGCGGGACTACCACTTTGTGTCGTCGCGGGAACAAATGGAGAAGGACATCCAGAGCCACCGTTTCATCGAGGCGGGCCAGTACAACAGCCACCTGTACGGCACCAGCGTCCAGAGTGTTCGCCAGGTGGCAGAGCAGGTACAGACAGCACAGATCAAAGACCCTGTCAATCAAGCTTTGGAGATGCATTATCATTGTGATATTTATATTATGTTTACATGAGAGGGATGATACAGGGTAGCCTAGTGGTTAGAGCGTTGGACTAGTAACCGGAAGGTTGCAAGTTCAAACCCCCGAGCTGACAAGGTACAAATCTGTCGTTCTGCCCCTGAACAGGCAGTTAACCCACTGTTCCTAGGCCGTCATTGAAAATAAGAATTTGTTCTTAACTGACTTGTCTAGTTAAGTAAAGGTAAAAAAAAAAACATTAGGCCAATCTACATTATTTACTATGCTCACAATAACAGCTGTTGTTCTGTATTGATTGGCTTACGAAGTGAAAAGGGATCTGGCTGATTGAATCCCCTCCCTCTGTTCTCTCCCCCTTCTCTCTCCCCCTCCCTCTGTTCTCTCCCCCTTCTCTCTCCCCCTCCCTCTGTTCTCTCCCCCTTCTCTCTCCCCCTCCCTCTGTTCTCTCCCCTTCTCTCTTTCCCTCCCTCTGTTCTCTCCCCCTTCTCTCTCCCCTCCCTCTGTTCTCTCCCCCTTCTCTCTCTCCCTCCCTCTGTTCTCTCCCCTTCTCTCTCCCCTCCCTCTGTTCTCTCCCCCTTCTCTCTCTCCCTCCCTCTGTTCTCTCCCCCTTCTCTCTCTCCCTCCCTCTGTTCTCTCCCCCTTCTCTCTTTCCCTCCCTCTGTTCTCTCCCCCTTCTCTCTCTCCCTCCCTCTGTTCTCTCCCCCTTCTCTCTCTCCCTCCCTCTGTTCTCTCCCCCTTCTCTCTCTCCCTCCCTCTGTTCTCTCCCCCTTCTCTCTCTCCCTCCCTCTGTTCTCTCCCCCTTCTCTCTCTCCCTCCCTCTGTTCTCTCCCCTTCTCTCTCTCCCTCCCTCTGTTCTCTCCCCCTTCTCTCTCTCCCTCCCTCTGTTCTCTCCCCCTTCTCTCTCTCCCTCCCTCTGTTCTCTCCCCCTTCTCTCTCTCCCTCCCTCTGTTCTCTCCCCCTTCTCTCTTTCCCTCCCTCTGTTCTCTCCCCCTTCTCTCTCCCTCCCTCTGTTCTCTCCCCCTCCTCTCTCCCTCCCTCTGTTCTCTCCCCCTTCTCTCTCTCCCTCCCTCTGTTCTCTCCCCCTTCTCTCTCTCCCTCCCTCTGTTCTCTCCCCCTTCTCTCTCTCCCTCCCTCTGTTCGCTTCCTCTGTTCTCTCCACTCCCCTCTCTCCCTCTGTTCCCCCTCCCCTCTCTCCCTCATTCCTCCCTCTTCCTCCATCTCTCCCTCCCCTTACCCCTCCTTTGCTGTGAGTAGCAAGGAAAACACTGTATACTGGACGTGTCGGCCAATGCTGTCCGCAGACTACAGGCCGCTCAGCTTCACCCTGTCGCCATCTTTGTCCGGCCCAAGTCACTGGAGAATGTCCTGTATGTACACACACTTACACACACACACACGGACACACAGACTCACACACTAGCTATATAATTGTGTGTGTGTGTGTTGTTTTTGTGCAGAGAGATCAACACTCGACTGACAGAAGAGCAGGCCAGAAAGGGCCTGGACCGTGCTCTCAAACTGGAACAGGACTTTCTAGAGTGTTTCTCAGGTAACACTGTCTAGAACACTGTGGGCTGTAATCCCTTTAAGCAGGAATGTGTTGACCTAATTAGCCTCTAACTCTGCATGTGGAGTGTGACTTGATCTTGATGTTTGCTCAAAAAAATGTTATTTGTGACACCATACACAGATACATATCTGACATTCTCTCTCTCTCTCTCTCTCTCTCTCTCTCTCTCTCTCTCTCTCTCTCATCGGAGTGCATGCTGGGAGTGCATGCTGGGAGTGAGTCGTCAAGCAGGAGTGATTGTGAGAGCGAATGGAATTTCTTTTTCACTCTATCGGGTTGTTGTATGTATATATATATATTGATTAGGTTAGTTGTTTTAAGGGTATCTTGTTTAAACTATCACTAAGCACGTATAGGGGTGGTGGGATCTTTGAGGTTGTTTTTTCGCGAGGGCACAACCAGCGGGTGGGGCTGGTTGTTATGGCCACTCGTGGAAATGGAGAGTTTGAAAAACTTAGTCGGGGGCATGGAGTAAAGATTCCTGCTGCGACAGGGTGTTCAGTGGAAGAATGTAGCTTGGCTGTGGGTGCTATCATTGGGTATGATAGCATCAAATCAGCCTCAAGGATGAATAGCGCTGTAGTGATATTCTTAGATTCAATTGAAAAGGTGAATAGAATAGTTGAGATGGGTGTCGTGTTGAGAGAAACACAGACGTCGGTATTTCCGCTTATGAATCCGGCGAAGAAAGTCATGCTTTCTAACGTGCCACCATTTGTTAGAGATGAAGTGTTATGGCGAGAGTTACCTCGCCATGGTCAAATAGTGTCTACAATAAAGAAAGTTCCTTTTGGATGCAAATCTCCGTTGTTGAAACATGTCGTGTCTCATAGGAGACAAGTGCATATGATTTTAAAAAAGGAAGGAGATGAACTGAATTTAGCGTTTAGCTTTAAGATTGATGGATTTGATTATGTCTTCTATGCATCTACTGAATCAATGAAATGCTTTGGCTGTGGAAGAGAGGGGCATTTGGTGCGTAATTGTCCCGAAAATGAGCGCGCTGAGCCTGGTAGTAGTTTTAGTGCGAGTACAACTAACGCACCACCGCGAAGGGATGAACATGCTAAGGGTACAGGAGAAGAGAGAAGGTGGGCAGATGTGGTTGGAAAAGCAGGAGAGGAAGGCAGTGTGGATACGGGGGCAATTGTGGTAGATCAGAACAAAGAGGGAGGGGAAACAGTAGGCGAGATTGCGACTGCCGTCGCTGAGGTGGTGCTGGAAAATGAAATTGGAGGTCAAGAGGAGATTGAAATAACGGAAAAGGAAGCGGATGTTTTCAAAATACCGAGGAGTAAAAGGAAGAATGTAAGGGGTGGTGAAGGGTCTAATTCTAAGAGAAAGGTAGAGTTTGATAAATCAATTGAAGATGAACAAGGTGTAGAGATGGTGGAGTATTCTTCTGGGGAGGATAGTGAGAGTGAGTCATCTGACGCGTCACAACAATATAGTGAGATAAATGGGGTGGAAGGGAGGTATGGGATCGAGAGGATACGTCAATTTTGAAGTTGACAAAAGGGAAGAAATATATGCAAGATTACAATGTAACTGATTTTTTCCCTGAACGTGAATTGTTTATTGAATCAGCAAAGTTTCTGATGTCAAAAATTACAGGCGGAAGTTTGAAAAGCCCTGAAATTGCTAGACTCAAGAAAGTGGTCACAAGAGTGATAAGTGATGTAAATTCTAAAGAAAATGAAAGAGTTCAGTTGCAGTCTTAACTCTGTAAAGAGATGTGGTGGCTGGATCGTCCTCTGTATATTTTTTTATCCATGAGCAGTTTTAAGATTTCTTCTTTAAACGTAAATGGGGCAAGAGATGTAAAAAAAAGAGCCATGGTGTATGAGTTAATTAGGGGAAAGGGAAGTGACATAATTTTTTTACAAGAAACGCATAGTAATTTGGAAAATGAAGTTATGTGGCAACAGGAGTGGGGGGACAGTGGTGTGTAGTCATAAAAACTCAAAAAGTGGGGGTGTGGTTATCTTGTTCTCAAAAGGGTTTTTGCCGTTGTCATATGAGGTTGAAGAGGTAGTTGAGGGGAGGTTATTAAAAGTTAGAGCAAGTTATGAAAACATCACTATGTGTCTGATAAATGTATATGCCCCAGTGGTGACAGTTGAGAGGGTATGTTTTTTAGAGACACTATCAAATACCATTGAGAAATGTAACAAAGAAGATTATTTGTTTATTGCTGGGGATTTTAACTGCACAGTTAGTGATTTAGATAGAAATCACCAAGAACCTCATATAGCCTCAAGGATGTTTTTAAAACGCCTCATTGTAACAAATGAATTGTGTGATATTTGGCGGAGTCAACATGGAGGAACAAGGCAGTACACCTGGGCGCATGTGAGAGAGAACATCATCTCTATGGCCAGGTTAGATAGGTTTTATGTTTTTGAGCATCAATCTCAGGTCTGTAAATCAAGTGTGATAACTCCAGTGGGGTTTTCTGATCATTGTTTAATAACAGAGGTGGTGTTCATTAACGATGTAAAACCCAAAAGCGCATACTGGCATTTTAATATAACTTTATTGAGTGATGCTCACTTCAGGAACTGTTTCAGTTTTTTTGGGAGAGATGGAGATCTCAAAAAGCCAGTTTTGTATCCATTCAACAGTGGTGGGATATAGGGAAAATCCAGATTCAACAATTTTGTAATCAATACACGAGGAATGTCACTAAAGATATCACCAGATCAATGAAAGCCCTAGAGATTGAAATAGTGGAACTCATGACATTGGTTGAGACCACAGGAGATCGAGGCCATACTCAGGCCCTCAAGAGGAGAAAAGCTGCATTGGCAGACCTGCTGGGTATCAGAGCACAGGGGGCACTGGTGAGAAGTAAATTTCAGGGAATATCTGAAATGGATGCCTCATCCAAATTTTTCTTTGGTTTAGAGAAAAAGAATGGACAAAGAAAAATTATTCATTGTCTCAAATCAGCTGTTGGACAAGAGCTCACTAGCCCTAGTGAAATTAGAAAAAGGGCAGTAGAGTTCTATGCTGAGCTCTACAAATGTGAGTACAAAGAGGACAAAACAGTGACACAGCAGTTCTTTGATGGGCTCCCAAAGGTGGCTGCAGAAGTTCAGGTTGAGCTTGAGCAACCATTGTCTTTGCAGGATTTATACACTGCATTAAAAGGCATGGAAAATGGAAGGGCACCAGGCATTGATGGGCTTCCCGTTGACTTTTTTAAGTCTTTTTGGGCTATGTTGGGAGAGGATTGGTTAGAAGTAGCTAATGATAGTTTAACCAGAGGGTTACTACCAATAAGCTGCAGAAGGGCTGTCCTCACCCTACTGCCCAAAAGGGTGACCCAAGGGAGGTGAAGAACTGGAGGCCGGTGGCTTTATTGTGCACTGATTATAAGATATTGTCAAAAGCTTTGTCCAACAGGCTGAGGGAGGTGATGGGGCAAATCATACATACGGATCAGTCCTACTGTGTTCCTGGCAGGCAGATAGGGGATAACATTTCTCTGATTCGTGATTTTTTGGACGTCTCTAGGGATATTGGGTTGGATGCTGGTCTAATTTCAATTGATCAGGAAAAGGCATTTGACCGAGTTGAACATCAATACTTATGGCACACGCTTGAGGCGTTTGGGTTCAGCTCTGGTTTTATTGCCATGATCAAGGTGATATATGGTGACATTGAAAGTGTATTGAAAGTTAACGGTGGTTTGAGTGCTCCTTTTAAAGTGTGTAGAGGTATTAGGCAGGGATGTTCTATGTCAGGAATGTTATATGCCATTGCTATAGAGCCACTACTAAATAGCATTAGAAGTCGCATTGCAGGGGTGTGCTTTTCAGAGGATATTCCTCCTATTCGTCTCTCAGCCTATGCTGATGATGTAGTTGTGCTAGTGAAAAATCAAGCGGAGGTGGATAGCTTGAGTCTAATTGTTGATCGTTTTAGGGGAATATCCTCTGCAAAGGTAAATTGGGAAAAGAGTTGTGCGTTACAGATTGGAGAATGGTCTGGAGGGATCATGGCTTTGCCAGGGGGGCTAGAATGGTGTAAGGGAAGTTTTAAGTATCTTGGAGTGTACCTAGGAGATGAGGGGACTATGGAAAAAAATTGGAGTGGGGTGGTTGAAATGGTGGAAGGGAGGATGAGGAGATGGCGTTGGTTACTATCTCGTATGTCATATAGGGGCGCACTATTATAGTTAACAATGTGATTGCATCTGCACTGTGGCATCGGTTGTCAGTTTTAGAACCACCATCTGGCCTTCTGGCTAAGATACAGGCAATTATTGTGGATTTCTTTTGGGATAAATATCACTGGGTTCCACAAAGTGTTTTGTATTTGTCAAAAGAAGAGGGGGACAAGGTCTTGTACATCTTGCTAGTAGGGCTGCTGCTTTCCGGTTTCAGTTTATTCAAAGGTTGCTTTATGGACCGGAAAATGTGGTGTGGAGAGGGGTGGCAGGTCTTATATTACAACGGGTTGGAGGATTAGGTTTAAAGAAGGCTTTATTTCTGGTTGATAGTAGCCAGATTTCTAGGGAGAGAGTACCTCCGTTTTACAGAGGACTTCTCAGAGTGTGGAGCATAATGAAGGTGTCCAGACGAACTTCAGCGGAGTCAGTGCATTGGCTGTTGGAGGAACCTCTGGTGTATGGGGCAAGACTGGATTGTACAACTGCAGCTGTTCCACATTTCTCCAAGATTCTGGTGAAGGGGAAAATCATCACCTTAAGACAGTTAATGGCCATGGCTGGGCCCGCCTTAATGGATGGAAGACGGGTGGCAGAACATTTGGGGATGAGGTCGGAAAGGATTGTCGGACAAATGCTGGGGAGCTGTAGGAAGGCTCTGTCAGCGGAAGAATGGGGTATGCTTAGTAGCCACAAGAAGAAGGTACAAGATGAAGACGTCTCATTTCCAAGACTAGGGATTACACCAAATATCCCAGAGTCAGAAAGAAAGGCGTTATTGCTGGATTTGAGAGGGTTGGAGGAGGTGGGTTTGGATGAGGTGAATGGGAAGGACTTGTATAGGGGGTGTGTCAAGGTGTTGAATAAAGATAAATTGAAAAATAGAAAAGACACTCCATGGAGGGTAAAATTGGGCATTGATGACAAGGTAAAGCCAGCATGGAGAGCACTGTACAAACCACCGTTACAAAAGGGTACTGGTGATATGCAATGGAGGGTTTTACATGGCATCATTGCAGTTAATGCTTTTGTATCTGTTATTAATTCAGATGTTAGAGATGGATGTCCTTTTTGTAATATAAGAGAAACCATTTTTCACTGTTTTATGGAGTGTGAGAGGATAAAACCTCTATTGGAAATGCTGGAATCTTTGTTTAAAGCTGTAGGGGAATTTTTCAATAACACGGTTTTTATTTTGGGGTTTCAATATAGTAAACAACAGAAAAGAAAATGTCAAATGTTAAATTTTATTTTGGGACAAGCTAAGATGTCAATTTTTCTGAGTAGAAAACACAAGATAGAAACGGGATATGGGCAGGATGTAAGATGTGTTTTTAAAGGATTAGTAAAAGCAAGAATAAAAGTAGATTTTGAGTTCTTTTCAGCTGTAAAAGATCTCCTATTATTTGAGGAGAAGTGGGCCTACGAAAGAGCGCTTTGTTTTGTAGAGGAGGGGAAATTATTTTTTGCCGATGAAATAAGTTGAATGTATATGTTATGTATTTATTTTTATTTAGGAATTACATTTGTTTTTTCATTTCTGAAAGGGCAGTGTGTCATTTGTTTTTATGTTAACACTTGAGTAAAAAATAAAGGTTTTATAAAAACTCAAAAACTCAACTCTCTCGCTCGCTCTCTCTCTCTCTCTCTCTCTCTCTCTCTCTCTCTCTCTCTCTCTCTCTCTCTCTGTCTCTCCCTGTCTCTCTCTCTCTCTCTCTCTCTCCCTCTCCAGCTGTGGTGGAAGGAGACAGCTTCGAGGAGGTTTACCACAAGGTGAAGACGGTGATCGAGGAGCAGTCGGGGCCTTACATCTGGATCCCCACCCGGGAGAGGCTGTGAGGCTGCCCCATAACCCACCCCCAACCCCCCAACCACCCTCAGACAGTCTGCCCTCCAGCCCAACCAGGGCAGAGAGACAGAGAGAGAAAGACACAGAGAAAGACAGACAGAGGGACACGTGAAGATAGAGACAGGAGGGGAAACATAATCACACAGAGAGAGAGAGAGACACAGAATAACACTAAAAGAGACACATGAATAGAAACACAGAGAGATAGACATGGACGGTATTTAATAAATATGAATATATTCTCAATGTGTGGTGAGTACTGAGAAAGACTGGACAGGGGTGACCCAGTTGGGTGTGGCAGGGCGGGGCAGGGTTGCGTCCCCGGATTAGCACAGGGTAAATGATCCACCATCTCTCCCTCTCCTTCTCTCTGTCTCATTGGCTGCCTTTGACATCCCCGCCGACAAGGTGGCAAAACCATCAGCATCCATCTGATCCTTCCTTTTTTATATCCCTTAGCCTTCTCTCCTCCTCCTGTCTCCCCTCTCCTTTCAGGACATGAAAAGGAGGGAGAGAGAGAGAGAGAGAGAGAAGGAGAGTGCATAGCCTATGGAAGGACACACAGATCCTATTGGGTCCCTCTAATCCAGAGGAGGCTCTTTTCTAGTGAAGAGGCTTTGCTCTATGAACAACATCCCACTAACCAAGACAGGCATTTGCTCAATCACCCACGAAAAGCATTGCAAGAACATTTTTAAAAAGCAGCACAAATGAAAACTCAGAAGTTGAACTTGTGCATGCGTCCTCAGAGGACTCAGAGATGGGAGTTGAGGAAAATGACGGATATTATGAAGACCCTATAGAGAAAAAGAAGAAGAAGAAGAATGGCCACCCGTCTTTCTGTTTTCCCCTCCTTTTTGATGGTGGGAGGTTTTTAGCATGTCTCTACAGAGAGAGGAGCAGAGCGGTGCAGACAGGGGAAGAGGGGGGTGTCTTTTCTCGTGTGCAAACTCACTATGTGCATTGACAATGGAAGACCTCACAGTATAACCACTGGGTCTCGTCTGTACCGCACACACAGTCAGCCGTACAGTAGTACCATTCTAATCCACCTGGCTGTTCTCCAAAAGCACTGGTTGTTCTGCCTGTTTGCAACAGGCAGGTAGATCCCAGGCTGAATGTTCTCTTAATGCACAACAGCATAATTCTTATGTTCAGCTCTTTAGTGTGAAGAGCACCGCAGCCAATTCTCTGATCACTCTTCCAAAAAGACCCCTCAACAACCCACACACAGTGTTCTCACTGGCCGCTCTGAGCAGTGGTGTGTGTGTGTGTGTGTGTGTGTGTGTGTGTGTGTGTGTGTGTGTGTGTGTCTTCCTCCCGACCACTCTTTCTCTGCCTCTTTCTTTCTCTCGCTCTATGTTTCGTCACACATGAAGGCTACTTATATATAACACGTTTAACAGACAAAATGGCCTATATAAATATATATTTTTAATGACGATTTCTAACAGGAGTTGGAGACTGTAAAATGTAAATCTCTTCAACAATTTTCCATTGCTTTCTTTGGGTAATGTTTCTCTTGTGTTTGGTGATTTGTTTTGGTCATTGACTTTGCTTGATTTCCCCCTCCACACAACACAGTCCTGACAAACAAACACACAAAGAAACACATTATACCTGAGATATACCTGAACTATACCTGAGATATACCTGAGAAATACCTGAATACCTGAACTATAACTGAACTATACCTGAGCTATACCTGAGCTATACCTGAAATATACCCGAGCTATACCTGAAATATACCTGAGATATACCTGAACTATACCTGAGATATACCTGAGATATACCTGAAATATAACTGAGATATACCTGAGATATACCTGAGATATACCTGAGATATACCTGAGCTATACCTGAGATATACCTGAGCTATACCTGAGCTATACCTGAGATATACCTGAGCTATACCTGAGATATACCTGAGATATACCTGAGATATACCTGAACTATAACTGAGATATACCTGAGCTATACCTGAGATATACCTGAGATATACCTGAACTATACCTGAGATATACCTGAGCTATACCTGAGATATACCTGAGCTATACCTGAGATATACCTGAGCTATACCTGAGATATACCTGAGATATACCTGAGATATACCTGAACTATACCTGAGATATACCTGAGATATACCTGAGATATACCTGAACTATAACTGAGATATACCTGAGATATACCTGAGATATACCTGAGCTATACCTGAGATATACCTGAGATATACCTGAGATATACCTGAGATATACCTGAGCTATACCTGAGATATACCTGAGATATACCTGAGATATACCTGAGATATACCTGAACTATAACTGAGATATACCTGAGATATACCTGAGATATACCTGAGCTATACCTGAACTATAACTGAACTATACCTGAGCTATACCTGAGCTATACCTGAACTATACCTGAGATATACCTGAGATATACCTGAACTATAACTGAGATATACCTGAGATATACCTGAGCTATACCTGAGCTATACCTGAGATATACCTGAACTATAACTGAGATATACCTGAACTATAACTGAGATATACCTGAAATATAACTGAGATATACCTGAGATATAACTGAACTATAACTGAACTATACCTGAACTATAACTGAACTATACCTGAGATATACCTGAGATATACCTGAAATATAACTGAGATATACCTGAGATATAACTGAACTATAACTGAACTATACCTGAACTATAACTGAACTATACCTGAGATATACCTGAGATATAACTGAACTATAACTGAACTATACCTGAGCTATACCTGAGATATACCTGAACTATAACTGAGATATACCTGAAATATAACTGAGATATACCTGAGATATAACTGAACTATAACTGAACTATACCTGAACTATAACTGAACTATACCTGAGATATACCTGAGATATACCTGAAATATAACTGAGATATACCTGAGATATAACTGAACTATAACTGAACTATACCTGAACTATACCTGAGATATACCTGAACAATACCTGAACTATACCTGAACTATAACTGAACTATAACTGAACTATAACTGGACTATACCTGAGATATACCTGAGCAATACCTGAACTATACCTGAACTATAACTGAACTATAACTGAACTATAACTGGACTATACCTGAGATATACCTGAACAATACCTGAACTATACCTGAACTATAACTGGACTATACCTGAGATATACCTGAGCTATACCTGAGATATACCTGAACAATACCTGAACTATACCTGAACTATAACTGAACTATAACTGGACTATAACTGGACTATACCTGAGATATACCTGAGCTATACCTGAGATATACCTGAGATATACCTGAACTATACCTGAGATATACCTGAACAATACCTGAACTATACCTGAACTATAACTGAGATATACCTGAGCTATACCTGAGATATACCTGAGATATAACTGAACTATACCTGAGATATACCTGAACAATACCTGAACTATACCTGAACTATAACTGAGATATACCTGAGCTATACCTGAGATATACCTGAGCTATACCTGAGCTATACCTGAACTATACCTGAACTATAACTGAGATATACCTGAGATATACCTGAACTATAACTGAAATATAACTGAGATATACCTGAGATATACCTGAACTATAACTGAACTATACCTGAACTATACCTGAACTATAACTGAACTATACCTGAGATATACCTGAACTATACCTGAGCTATACCTGAACTATAACTGAACTATAACTGAACTATAACTGGACTATACCTGAGATATACCTGAGCTATACCTGAGATATACCTGAACTATAACTGAACTATAACTGGACTATACCTGAGATATACCTGAGCTATACCTGAGCTATACCTGAACTATAACTGAACTATACCTGAACTATAACTTAACTATAACTGGACTATAACTGGACTATACCTGAGATATACCTGAGCTGTACCTGAGATATACCTGAGCTATACCTGAGCTGTACCTGAGATATACCTGAGCTATACCTGAGCTATACCTGAGATATACCTGAGCTATACCTGAACTATAACTGAACTATAACTGGACTATACCTGAGATATACCTGAGCTATACCTGAACTATAACTGAACTATAACTGAACTATAACTGGACTATACCTGAGATATACCTGAGATATACCTGAGATATACCTGAACTATACCTGAACTATAACTGAACTATAACAGAACTATAACTGAACTATAACTGGACTATACCTGAGATATACCTGAACTATAACTGAACTAAACCTGAGATATACCTGAGATATACCTGAGCTATACCTGAACTATAACTGAACTATACCTGAACTATAACTGAACTATACCTGAACTATAACTGAACTATAACTGGACTATACCTGAGATATACCTGAGCTATACCTGAACTATAACTTAACTATACCTGAGATATACCTGAGATATACCTGAGCTATACCTGAGATATACCTGAACTATAACTGAACTAAAACTGGACTATACCTGAGATATACCTGAGCTATGCCTGAGCTATACCTGAGATATACCTGAACTATAACTGAACTATAACTGGACTATAACTGGACTATACCTGAGATATACCTGAGATGTACCTGAGATATACCTGAGCTATACCTGAGCTATACCTGAGCTATACCTGAGCTATACCTGAGCTATACCTGAGATATACCTGAGAAATACCTGAGCTATAACTGAACTATAACTGAACTATACCTGAATATACCTGAACTATAACTGGACTATAACTGGACTATACCTGAGATATACCTGAGCTATACCTGAGCTATACCTGAGATATGACCTGGACTATACCTGAGATATACCTGAGCTATACCTGAACTATAACCTATAACTGACTATAACTGGACTATACCTGAGATATACCTGAGCTGTATACCTGAGATATACCTGAGATATACCTGAGCTATACCTGAGATATACCTGAGCTATACCTGAACTATAACTGAACTATAACTGAACTATAACTGGACTATACCTGAGATATACCTGAGCTATACCTGAACTATACCTGAACTATAACTGAACTATAACTGGACTATACCTGAGCTATACCTGAGCGATACATGAGCTATAACTGGACTATACCTGAGATATACCTGAGCTATACCTGAACTATAACTTAACTATAACTGGACTATAACTGGACTATACCTGAGATATACCTGAGCTGTACCTGAGATATACCTGAGCTATACCTGAGATATACCTGAGCTATAACTGAGCTATAACTGGACTATACCTGAGATATACCTGAGATATACCTGAGCTATACCTGAACTATAACTTAACTATAACTGGACTATAACTGGACTATACCTGAGATATACCTGAGCTATACCTGAACTATACCTGAACTATAACTGAACTATAACTGGACTATACCTGAGATATACCTGAGCGATATACCTGAACTGATATACCTGAGATATACCTGAGCTATACCTGAACTATAACTTAACTATAACTGAACTCTATAACTGGACTATACCTGAGATATACCTGAGCTATACCTGAGCTATACCTAACCTGAGATAACTACCCTGAGATATACCTGAGCTATACCTGAACTATAACTGAACTATACCTGAACTATAACTGAACTATACCTGAGATATACCTGAGCTGTACCTGAGATATACCTGAGCTATACCTGAGATATACCTGAACTATAACTGAACTATAACTGGACTATACCTGAGATATACCTGAGATATACCTGAGCTATACCTGAACTATAACTGAACTAAACCTGAGATATACCTGAGATATACCTGAGCTATACCTGAACTATAACTGAACTATACCTGAACTATACCTGAACTATAACTGAGATATACCTGAGATATAGCCTGAGCTATACCTGAGATATACCTGAGCTATACCTGAACTATAACTTAACTATAACTGGACTATAACTGGACTATACCTGAGATATACCTGAGCTGTACCTGAGATATACCTGAGCTATACCTGAGATATACCTGAACTATAACTGAACTATAACTGAACTATAACTGGACTATACCTGAGATATACCTGAGATATACATGAGATATACCTGAGATATACCTGAGATATACCTGAACTATAACTGAACTATAACTGAACTATAACTGGACTATACCTGAGCTATACCTGAGATATACCTGAGCTATACCTGAGATATACCTGAACTATAACTGAACTATAACTGAACTATAACTGGACTATACCTGAGATATACCTGAGATATACCTGAGATATACCTGAGATATACCTGAACTATACCTGAACTATAACTGAACCTATAACTGAACTATAACTGATAACCTGAGACTATACCTGAGATATACCTGAGCTATACCTGAACTATAACTGAACTATAACTGAACTATAACTGGACTATACCTGAGATATACCTGAGCTATACCTGAACTATAACTGAGATATACCTGAGATATACCTGAGATATACCTGAACTATAACTGAACTATACCTGAGACTATACCTGAGATATACCTGAGATATACCTGAGCTATACCTGAGCTATAACTGAACTATAACTGAACTATAACTGAACTATACCTGAGATATACCTGAGCTATACCTGAGCTATACCTGAACTATAACTGGACTATACCTGAGATATACCTGAGATATACCTGAGATATACCTGAGCTATACCTGAGATATACCTGAGATATACCTGAGACTATAACTGAACTATACCTGAGATATAACTGAACTATACCTGAGCTATACCTGAACTATAACTGAGATATACCTGAGATATACCTGAGAAATACCTGAACTATACCTGAGATATACCTGAGATATACCTGGACTATACCCGAGATATACCTGGACTATACCCGAGATATACCTGAGCTGTACATGAGATATACCTGAGCTGTACCTGAGATATACCTGAGATATAACTGAACTATAACTGGACTATACCTGAGATATACCTGAGATATACCTGAACTATAACTGAACTATAACTGAGATATACCTGAGATATACCTGAGATATACCTGAACTATACCTGAACTATAACTGAACTATAACTGAACTATAACTGGACTATAACAGACATATAACTGAAATATAACTGAGATGTAACTGAGCTATAACTGAGATGTAACTGAACTATAACTGAACTATAACTGAGATGTAACTGAGCTATAACTGGACTATAACAGAGATGTAACTGAACTATAACTGAGATGTAACTGAGCTATAACTGGACTATAACAGGGATATAACTGGACTATAACAGAGATGTAACTGAACTATAACTGGACTATAACAGGGATATAACTGAACTATAACTGAGATGTAACTGAGCTATAACTGGACTATAACAGGGATATAACTGGACTATAACAGAGATGTAACTGAGCTATAACTGGACTATAACAGGGATATAACTGGACTATAACTGAGCTGTAACTGGACTATAACTGGACTATAACTGGACTATAACTGACTATAACTGAACTATAACTGGACTATAACTGGACTATAACTGAACTATAACTGGACTATAACTGGACTATAACTGAACTATAACTGGACTATAACTGGACTATAACTGGACTATAACTGAACTATAACTGAGATATAACTGAGATATAACTGAGCTATAACTGAACTATAACTGAACTATAACTGAGCTGTAACAGAGATATAACTGAACTATAACTGGACTATAACTGGTTTATAACTGGACTATAACTGGACTATAACAGAGATGTAACTGAGCTATAACTGGACTATAACTGGAGAGATGTAACTGAGCTATAACTGAGCTATAACTGAGCTATAACTGGACTATAACTGGACTATAACTGGACTATAACTGAGCTATAAAAGAGATGTAACTGGACTATAACTGAACTATAACTGAACTATAACTGAACTATAACTGAACTATAACTGAACTATAACTGGACTATAACTGGACTATAACTGAGATATAACTGGACTATAACTGGACTATAACAGAGATGTAACTGAGCTATAACTGAGCTATAACTGGACTATAACAGAGATATAACAGAGCTATAACTGGACTATAACTGAGCTATAAAAGAGATGTAACTTGACTATAACTGAACTATAACTGAGCTATAACTGAACTATAACTGAACTATAACTGAGCTATAACTGAACTATAACTGAGCTATAACTGGACTATAACTGGACTATAACTGGACTATAACTGAGCTATAAAAGAGATGTAACTGGACTATAACTGGACTATAACTGAACTATAACTGAACTATAACTGAACTATAACTGAGATATAACTGAGCTATAACTGAACTATAACTGGACTATAACTGAACTATAACTGAACTATAACTGAACTATAACTGAACTATAACTGAGCTATAACTGAACTATAACTGAACTATAACTGAGATATAACTGAACTATAACTGAACTATAACTAACTATAACTGAGATATAACTGAACTATAACTGAGATATAACTGAGATATAACTGAGATATAACCGGACTATAACTGAGATATAACTGTAACTGAACTATAACTGAGATATAACCGGACTATAACTGAGATATAACTGAGATATAACTGAACTATAACTGAATATAACTGAGATATAACTGAACTATAACTGAGATATAACTGAGATATAACTGAACTATAACTGAGCTATAACTGAGATATAACTGGACTATAACTGAGATATAACTGGACTATAACTGAGATATAACTGAGATATAACTGAGATATAACTGAACTATAACTGAGATATAACTGAGATATAACTGAGATATAACTGGACTATAACTGAACTATAACTGAGATGTAACTGAGATGTAACTGAGATGTAACTGAGATGTAACTGAGATATAACTGAGATAACTGAACTATAACTGAGATATAACTGGACTATAACTGAACTGTAACTGAACTGTAACTGAGATGTAACTGAGATATAACTGACTATAACTGAACTATAACTGAGATGTAACTGAGATATAACTGGACTATAACTGAGATGTAACTGAGATGTGACTGAGATATAACTGAGCCTCAATTATTTATCTCCAGTTACACATGTCACTTCCTGGTTGGAGGAACTGTGAGTGTCTGTGTGTGTGAGGGCCAGGCTCTTGAGATTTAGTGCAATGGTGTAATGATGATATGAAATGAGAGTGGGTTTGTGTGTCTTTAAAATATATACAAGCCTAGTAATAATTTGCACTGATAGCATTAATACAGGTATTGAGTGAGAATCAGACAGAATACAACATGAATTCATGCAACACTAGTTTGCATTTATTTAAACATTGTTTAGAGCTTTTGATTTGATGTTTAAAAGAGTGAAGTTACAGGTGGAAATGACCGTTCATATTATTGTTCCTTTATTTTGGCTCACTTGCTTTCCCCAGTGAGAGATGGAAAGTGTTCATGTTTTGGATTGATTATGTATTGTTAACTGCTCTCGCTCTTTCAGTTTTACTCACTTAGAAGTCTGTATATTTTATTGTATACTTTTTTGTTGTTGTTGCACATTGTCAGTTTTGGGGGACTGGCCAGAACTATTGTAAATACAGAGATGTTGGGGTCGTGTGGGGCGTGGGACTCTGGCCATGCACACTGCTGATTGGACATTAGAGAAACCATCAGAGCCTCAGCACTGGGACCTGAGCCCACAGCCCTGCAACAACCTCTAATACACAGGAACACGTCACTTTGGGTGGGTCTCACACACACACATGCACACACACACACACATGCACACACACACACATGCACACACACACACAAGAACAAACATTCTACATGAATGGAATAATATGCTATCAATTTGTTTATTTGAAAAATCTAATGTATTTCTTATTCTCTGTTTGTCATCCATATCATAGTGTGATACTCCTAAACAAAATATATATTCATTTTTACTGAAAAGACTGATGATAAATTACGACAAAGTCAACTGATGCTGAAAATATGTTTAAAATGATTTATCTTGCAAAGGATAACAATATCAAGCAAACTAATATGTTTCATTTCAGTGAATTGCTTGTTGTAAATGAGCTATAAAAACAACACAATAATTAAAATAAGCTTTCTGAAAAAAAGCAGTGTCATGGCACCTTTTTGGGGAGGGGGGTTGAAGATTCCATGTTGTTATTTGGTACCAAGCCAGAAACCATGCAAGATAACGTTGGTTCTCAGCCTGTGAAGAGGAAAAATACATTTGGCCTCCAGGGGGTGCTCAAATGTCATTTTTGTAAGAACTTCTCTGTGGTCTCCAATTTCTCCTACTGCAGGCTCTTATCTTCTCCAGTCTCACCTACTACAGGCTCTTATCTTCTCCAGTCTCACCTACTACAGGCTCTTATCTTCTCCAGTTTAACCTACTGCAGGATCTTATCTTCTCCAGTTACACCTACTACAGGCTCTTATCTTACATTTACATTACATTTAAGTCATTTAGCAGACGCTCTTATCCAGAGCGACTTACCTCCAGTTTCACCTACTGCAGGCTCTTATCTTCTCCAGTTCAACCTACTGCAGGCTCTTATTTTCTCCAGTTTAACCTACTGCAGCATCTTATCTTATCCAGTTTAACCTACTGCAGGCTGTTGTTTTCTCCAGTTTAACCTACTGCAGGCTCTTATCTTCTCCAGTTTGACCTACTGCAGGCTCTTATCTTCTCCAGTTAACCTGCTGCAGGCTCTTATCTTCTCCAGTTTCACCTACTGCAGGCTCTTATCTTCTCCAGTTTAACCTGCTGCAGGCTCTTATCTTCTCCAGTTGAACCTGCTGCAGGCTCTTATCTTTTCCAGTTTAACCTGCTGCAGGCTCTTATCTTCTCCAGTTTAACCTGCTGCAGGCTCTTATCTTCTCCAGTTTCACCTGCTGCAGGCTCTTATCTTCTCCAGTTGAACCTGCTGCAGGCTCTTATCTTCTCCAGTTTAACCTGCTGCAGGCTCTTATCTTCTCCAGTTTCACCTACTGCAGGCTCTTATCTTCTCCAGTTTCACCTACTGCAGCATCTTATATTTGTTTATTTTTCCTTTTGCTTGTGGTGTTTTTGTGTGTTTCCCAAATTCATTGATTACCTTTTTTCTATCTCTCTGTGTCCCCCCCACCTTCCTGACACTCAGGGGAGTTCAAGTCCCACCCTTATCCCTTTAGGAAATCACACAACAAAGATGCTTCCTGTGTGTGTGTGTGTGTGTGTGTGTGTGTGTGTGTGTGTGTGTGTGTGTGTGTGTGTGTGTGTGTGTGTGTGTGTGTGTGTGTGTGTGTGTGTGTGTGTGTGTGTGTGTGTGTGTGTGTGTGTTCAGTGAAGCCAGAACACATGGCACTGCAATGTGTGCGAGGATGAGGGGAACCCCCCACCTCCTTACTTTGTAAACCACTTTGAGCTGGAAAATCAAGTCCTTCACGTGTGTGTGGCCTGTGAGTGTGGATGTGTGTGGCCTGTGAGTATGGATGTGTGTGTGTGTGAATGCTCTGGCAGGTCCCTTCACCTGCGCTCTGTGCTGATGTTCCACCCCACCCTCATGGTGTACAGCCTTTGTTTCATCCACATGTTCCTTACTGTGGCTCAGCACTTCAGGTCACAACAACAGTATTCCATTACTGTTTCATTTATGAGCACATGATACCGTCTGAACTGGCTCCTCATAGGGTTGTTTAGCGCAATGAGATTTGAAATCCCAGGACTACGGATGGATACCTCTGTTAAAGGGATGGGTTTACAATATAAATGTGTACTGTTGGGGGTACTAGAGGACCAGGGATACAATATAAATGTGTACTGTTGGGGGTACTAGAGGACCAGGGTAACAATATAAATGTGTACTGTTGGGGGTACTAGAGGACCAGGGTAATAATATAAATGTGTACTGTTGGGGGTACTAGAGGACCAGGGATACAATATAAATGTGTACTGTTGGGGGTAGTGGAGGACCAGGGTAACAATATAAATGTGTACTGTTGGGGGTACTAGAGGACCAGGGATACAATATAAATGTGTACTGTTGGGGGTACTAGAGGACCTGTGATACAATATAAATGTGTACTGTTGGGGGTACTAGAGGACCAGGGATACAATATAAATGTGTACTGTTGGGGGTACTAGAGGACCTGTGATACAATATAAATGTGTACTGTTGGGGGTACTAGAGGACCAGGGATACAATATAAATGTGTACTGTTGGGGGTACTAGAGGACCAGGGTAACAATATAAATGTGTACTGTTGGGGGTACTAGAGGACCAGGGATACAATATAAATGTGTACTGTTGGGGGTACTAGAGGACCAGGGATACAATATAAATGTGTACTGTTGGGGGTACTAGAGGACCAGGGTTACAATATAAATGTGTACTGTTGGGGGTACTAGAGGACCAGGGTTACAATATAAATGTGTACTGTTGGGGGTACTAGAGGACCAGGGATACAATATAAATGTGTACTGTTGGGGGTACTAGAGGACCAGGGTTACAATATAAATGTGTACTGTTGGGGGTAGTGGAGGACCAGGGTTACAATATAAATGTGTACTGTTGGGGGTACTAGAGGACCAGGGATACACTATAAATGTGTACTGTTGGGGGTAGTGGAGGACCAGGGTTACAATATAAATGTGTACTGTTGGGGGTACTAGAGGACCAGGGATACAATATAAATGTGTACTGTTGGGGGTACTAGAGGACCAGGGTTACAATATAAATGTGTACTGTTGGAAGTAGTGGAGGACCAGGGTAATAATATAAATGTGTACTGTTGGGGGTAGTGGAGGACCAGGGATACAATATAAATGTGTACTGTTGGGGGTAGTGGAGGACCAGGGATACAATATAAATGTGTACTGTTGGGGGTAGTGGAGGACCAGGGATACAATATAAATGTGTACTGTTGGGGGTAGTGGAGGACCAGGGATACAATATAAATGTGTACTGTTGGGGGTAGTGGAGGACCAGGGATACAATATAAATGTGTACTGTTGGGGGTAGTGGAGGACCAGGGATACAATATAAATGTGTACTGTTGGAGGTAGTGGAGGACCAGGGTGGGGTTACTAGTTGTATGAATAGGGTGTCACAAGGATATGGGGTAAAGTGTGGGGTTAACAGACACATACTGGAGGTAAGAGGCAGAACTGGTCTGTGTTTGGTAACATTGTTACATCCATCTCAAACATTTGGCGGTGTTAGGAAATATTAGGATATATGGGTGTTTGGATTGTGGTGGGCTGTTTTTCGATGGGTGGGGCTAAAGGTTTGTAGGGAGGGGTTGTAAGTGAAGGGGGGTGGGGTGTGTTTATGTTATGTTGGGATGGGATAGGGGTAGAACCTGGTATGGCAGCACAGTGTATGTTGTATGGTCTGCAAGACTCAGAGTGTCTGGTTCTGTTCGATTGACTTATTGCTGTGTTCTGCTGAAAGTCTCCCTGGTTGCCAAACACGAGACCATGAGCCATGAAACAGTCCTTTCACAGCTTTCTCACCTCTCTCTCCTCTCCCTCTCCCCTCTCTCTCACCTCTCTCTCCCTCTCCCATCCCTTCCTTCTCCCTTCTCTCTCCCCTCTCTCGCCTCCATATCGGCTACCCCCCTCTCCCCTTCCTCTCCCCTTCCCCTCATACACCCACCCACACACTCTCTCTATGTGTGCTTCATGTCCTTCTCCTCTCCCTCTCCTCTACCTGACAGGCTCACTCTCTCTTCCTGTATCCTCGGTGTCCTTCTCTCTCTCCCTCTCCTCTACCTGACACGCTCACTCTTCTCTTCCTGTATCCTCAGTGTCCTTCTCCTCTCCCTCTCCCTCTACCTGACACGCTCACTCTCTCTTCCTGTATCCTCGGTGTCCTTCTCCTCTCCCTCTCCTCTACCTGACACGCTCACTCTCTCTTCCTGTATCCTCGGTGTCCTTCTCCTCTCCCTCTCCTCTACCTGACACGCTCACTCTCTCTTTCTGTATCCTCGGTGTCCTTCTCCTCTCCCTCTCCTCTACCTGACACGCTCACTCTCTCTTCCTGTATCCTCGGTGTCCTTCTCCTCTTCCTCTCCTCTACCTGACACGCTCACTCTCTCTTCCTGTATCCTCGGTGTCCTTCTCCTCTCCCTCTCCTCTACCTGACACGCTCACTCTCTCTTCCTGTATCCTCGGTGTCCTTCTCCTCTCCCTCTCCTCTACCTGACACGCTCACTCTCTCTTCCTGTATCCTCGGTGTCCTTCTCTCCCTCTCCTCTACCTGACAGGCTCACTCTCTCTTCCTGTATCCTCGGTGTCTTTCTCATCTCCCCCTCCTCTCTCATTCCCATCCTATCCCGCTCTCTTTTGCGTAATGAACTATTTGGTGTCTGCGTTATTATTTTAATCATGCATTCCACAGCACAATTTACTACCCTCCCCACACCTTTCTACCCTCCCTGGTCACCATGGCAATGCCATATTTTCAAGTTGTTTCCATTTTGATATCCCAATTACAGATGTGATCATGGTGGGAAGAGGGGGGCTGAGGAGGATTGCAGATGAAAGCATTGGGGGGAATTACAGAGACTGTGCAGTCATAAATTAGTCATCAATATTATGGATGGGAAGACTATTATGGATGGTATTGTGTGGTGCAGTTGGTAGAGCAATGCACTTGCAATGCCGAGGTTGTGGGTTCTATTCCCCTATGGTACCAGTCTGAAAAATGTATGCACACGCTGTATGCACACGCTGTATGCACACTTTCAGTTGCTTTGCATAAGAACGCCTGGTAAATGACTTAAATGTTGGGATGAGTGTCAGAAGCAGAGGGATATCTGAAAGTAGCTATAAACCTTTGGTCATTGCTACCTCACACCTGCTCCACTGTCGGGGGCTAGATAGATGATGGAACTGTTTTGGCCCGGACATAACAGTAGCATCAAATGCCCTGAAGCCATAGTAGAACAGTGGCTGCTTGATGGCCTTCCCTCCCCATTCACACCACACATGGACTGACGTTGAACCACAGCAGACTTCACACCTCTGTGGCACTGTGCCAGTCTCAGCTCTTCCCGATGTGTCTTTCTTTCACTTATTATTGTGGTTTCCTCTGTTCTGACCTCCACCATGTCTCACCTCCACCGTGTCAGTCTCACCCCAGAGAGAAAAGTCTCACCCAACACCCTCCGAGCTTTTACCATTATATGCGAGGGAACATGGGGTTTATGGCTCACTATGGATGCAGGCCTTCTCTGAGAAACTTGCTGATCCAACCTTATTCCGGGCCAACTTCTTCCTTGAATTCACATTAACACATTGGCAGATAGGGTGTTTTCTGCTGCTGTTGTGTTGTGGGTTGGCAGCAGGGGGGTGTTGGTTTTTTAAGGAACTCAGTCCGACTTACTCGTGGAAGTTGTAATAGTAGAATGCACAAGGTGACATTTCTATATTGGGAAGTGCATCATCAGTTCCTCTTGTCGTGTCAGTCATTTCATACCTTAGAGAGCTATTTATATACTAAACAAAAATATAAACGCAACATGCAACAATTTCAAAGATTTTACTGAGGAAATCAGTCAATTGAAATATTTGGATAAGAGCGTCTGCTAAATGACTTACATGTAAATGTAAATGTATTTTTATCAGGCCCTAATTTATGGATTTCACATGACTGGGAATACAGATATGCATCTGTTGTTCACAAAAAAAGTAGGTGCATAGATCAGATACACTCAGTATCTGGTGTGACCACCGTTTACCTCGTGCAGCACGACACATCTCCTTCGCATAGAGTCGACCAGACTGCTGATTGTGGCCTACGGAACATTTTCCCACTCCTCTTCAATGGCTGTGTGAAGTTGCAGATATTGGTAGGAACTGGACCACACTGTTGTACACATCAATTCAGAGCATCCCAAACATTCTCAATGAGTGACATGTCTGGTGAGTATGCAGGCCATGGATATTTTTAGCTTCTAGGAATTGTGTACAGATCCTTGCAACATGGGGCTGTGCATGATCATGAATTTAGTTTTATTTAACCCTTATTTTACCAGGTAAGTTGACTGAGAACACCTTCTCATTTACAGCAATAACCTGGGGAATAGTTACAGGAGAGGGGATGAATGAGCCAATTGTAAGCTGGGGATGATTAGATGACCATTATGGTTTGAGGGCCAGATTGGGAATTTAGTCAGGACACCGGGGTTAACACCTCTACTCTTACAATTAAGTGCCATGGGATCTTTTATTGACCACAGGAAGTCAGAATGTTTAACATCCCATCTGAAAAACAGCAACCTACACTGGGCAATGTCCCCAATCATGAAACATGAGGTGATGACAGTGGACGAATTGCACGAAAACGGGCTATCTCGTCACGATATCGCTGTGCCTTCAGATTGCCATCGATAAAATACAGTTGTTTTGGTTGTCCATAGCTTCTGCCTGCCCATACCATAACCCCACTTCCACCACGGGGCACTCTGTTCACAGCGTTGACATCAGCAAACCGCTTGCCCACACGACACCATACAAAATGAACATTGGAGGTGGTTTATGACAGAGGAATTAACATTAAATTATCTGGCAACAGCTCTGGTGGACATTCCTGCAGTCAGCATGCCAATTGCATGCTCTCTCAAAAATTGAGACATTTGTGGCATTGTGTTGTGTGACAAAACAGCACATTTTAAAGTGGCCTTTTATTGTCTCCAGGGATGTATACAAATTTGTCCACAAAATTTAAGAGAAATAAGCTTTTTGTGCATGTTGGAAATTTCTCAGATTTTTACATTTAATCTCATGAAACATGGGACCACCACTTTACAAGTTGCATTTATTTGTTCAGTATATCTTGTCAGAAATGTCCAGATCAAAACACAGTTTTTTTAGCTAGGTTTTTTAGCCCATTTTGTAGTAATGTTCGAGTCACTCAAATATCACATGAATACATATTAGACATGGCAAAATGTATAGAATTTCAAGGAGATTTGCTTTAAAAGTGCAACATTTTCTCTGCACCCCATGACAAAATGTGTAGAATTGCAGGAAATAAGCTTTAAACCTGCAATCAAAATGTCTCTCTGCTAACAAGGTTTGTGTCATGAACAGTGCTTGTGCCCATTGAAGTACTGTACACGTGGCATGCGCGGGATGTTGGCCAGAGTGAAAAGTTTTGGAACCCCTGTAGTGTCTGAACGGAATCGTGCCCAGGAGTGTGTGTCACAGGATACCATGTGCTTACAGCCGTAAGACGGGCCTGGGATTAAAGCCCAGTCAGACCTGACCCCATTAAGCACATTCCTTTGACCCAGTTTATCCACGGGCCGAGGCTTTTTTTGGGCCACCTTGGACTCAAGAGCACAACCGAGTACACTTCTCACTGCAACACACAGCTGCTTACACCATCTGCACAATGAGCATAATAGGTAGAGGCAGGTAGCCTAGTGGTGAATAATCTGTCGATGTGCTCTTGAGCAAGGCACTTAACCCTAATTACTCATTTATGTCGATCTGGAGGAGTGTCTTCTAAATGACTCAAATGTAGGTATGGTTGTGTGCATACCATTCATATAATATTATTTGTTTAGTTATTTAACCAGGCAAGTCAGTTAAGAACAAATTCTTATTTACAATGATGGCCTGTCCCAGCCGAACCCTAACGACGCTGGGCCAATTGTGCGCAGCCCATGGTACCCCCAATCACAGCCAGTTGTGATACAGCCTGGAATTGTACCAGGGTCTGTAGTGACACCTCTAGCACTGAGATGCAGCACCTTAGACCACCGTGCCACTCGGGAGCCCATTTGTGACATATAAGTGTTTTGGGAAAAGTACAAAGTACAGAGCAAATAGCTCAACTCAACACCATTGCTTATACTTCCTTTATTATACACAGTCGATTTATAAGATTATTATCACATTTAGCAAGGTACATTAACTTACATTTTCACATTTTCTGTGTAGGACAAGGAGTTTTAACTCACCTAATGCCTCAAGAGGAAATGCCTGAGAGATATGTGTATGTTAAGTCGTCTATGTGTGGTGTGAAAACATTTGTAGAACATTACAAACCATGAAGAAATTAATAAAAAAATAACTTAGAACACAGGAAATGTCCTTTGTGTGTCCTGCAGACCAATTCCATAATAAAGGCCAATCATAGTATAGCAAATGTGTATCATAATAAGCATTGTTTATACTTTCAGACACAGTTTAGACCTGATTCATTCTCAAGCTTTCTCGTTCTCAGCACTGGCAGTCTTTCGCTGCTACTAGTTGTTTTCCACCATGGGTCTTCCAAATCATTTACATAAGAAAAGGACCAACCGCTCCATAACTTTAATGAAGTCACTGCGGAGGAAATAACAGGCCAATCCACAAGGGCATTTGCATGGGAATGACATGAAACCAACAACATTCAGGTTTCTTTTCCATTGATATTGTAGTAGCCTGTATTTTTTTTTTATATAACTAGGCAAGTCAGATAAGAACATGTTCTTATTTACAATGACGGCCTACCCCGGCTAAACCCGAACGACGCTGGGTCAATTGTGCGCCGCCCTATGGCACTCCCGGTGACGGCCGGTTGTGATACAGCCTGGAATCGAATCAGGGTCTGTAGTGACGCCTCTAGCACTGAGATGCAGTGCCTTCGAACGCTGCGCCACTCGGGAGGCCGAGTATGTATCGCTTACAGAGCTGACTGGAATGAAACTAAATATCATAAAAGAGAACACTGCAAAAGTATATCAAATACCTGTTGGCTATTTCAATTTGTGTGTCATGAATGAAACATGATAACTCTCTGGTATGAACAATATCACTCCCGGCACTTAGGCTACCGAAGCTCGCAACAACGAAAAGGAAGTAACAGCTCTCCCCTCTTATATACACAATTGCAAAAAAATATCACAAAAATGGGTCGGGCGAATGCGTTGATTTTCATATTCTTTTGACTTACAGCTCGAATTGACCTATGGTTGGACAAAACTGTGTGCACGGAGGCGGGGCGTAAGCAGTCAGTGTTTGTTAGTGCTATTCGGCTTTGAATGTGTTGAAATATCCCTAGTGAGAGGTTACTGAGTGGACGGGGATAAGTGTATAACTTTTTGTTTCTAGTTTATTTTTCTTGAGAGTGATTTCTCGTTAAAAAAAATATTTCAGCTCTGTGATTTGTACATCGTTCTACATCATTGGGAACAGCCTAAAGACAAGGGCAGAGACACGCAGTTGTTCCCGACCAGCTATCCACTTAATTTTTGGGGAGGAATTTACAGAAATATCAATACAATTTTGGATCTGGTCGTTTGTAAAGAAACTAACAGAACACAGCACTAACATGATTTTCATTCATCTCGACAATTGAGTTTTTTGCAAGTGCCTTGACTGCAGACATCGAATTGAGAAGAGATTTGGGAGAAGTCGTCGAGGGTTCATGGACAAAGAGTGGAACGAATACAGCCAATGATACGATAAGTTTTATCTACATGCGTCCCCCTTCTTGAATGTGACAGGGGGGACATGGGACAAGATCATAGGACAACTCCGCTATATAATTGTATAGCCACTATATGCAATATGTTCTAGTGCTATAAAGCAACGTTTTTCTTAGTATGAGAGTTAATACTTTATTGACTATTCTAGATTTTAAAAAACTGGTGTTTTTAATTTGTATCGACTTATTCCATGAGACATTGACTTCCCACCGTCAGTCAAAGCGAGGTTTTCCTTGTAATATTGTGACCACATTTTTTTCACTCCTTCCCCAGTGAAACTGGTGTTTTGAACTGTTGTCCGTGTCAGATGTGGTCAGTGTTGCGGCCAATGGGTACACGGCCCAGTTGACGGTGCCAGTAAATCACCAGTTTAACCTTTTTGACACACACAACCGAAGGAGTTCGTTTATATTACGGATATTCTGGATGCCATTATGGAGTTCATATCCAGTCGCATTGCCCCACTTTGGCTGGTCCTGCTGGAGTGTTTGCTTCTGTCGACAGCAGAGGAAGGTAGGTCGGATTGGTTCATATGACCTCCTCTACAACGTTCTCAATTAAAAGGCTTAATGTACTGCTTATTGTCGACGAAACATGTACGGTGGCGTTATTAGGCCACCTAATAGCTTATTGAAAATATGATTTAGTCCAATTTTGCCTTCAACTTCAGATTGTTGTTACATTGAAACAGCATCACATATTACATTGTAAAAACTGCACTGTTACGTTGTAACAGCCGCACGTGCTTGTTACAATGTAACATGCTGGTTGTAAATCATGATGGTTAATCAATCCTACACTCCTACATTTTTACTGTGTCATGTTTTTATTTGTATGAAGAATCACAAGGCTCCACTATCTAACTATTGCAATTAAACTCTGAGTGAGACTTCGCCATTATTGAAGATTCACTTGTTGCAGTGTCTTTATATATATGTATATACAGTACACAGTACCAATCAAAAGTTTTAGAACACCTACTCATTCAAGGGTTTGTCTTTATTTGTACTATTTTCTACATTGTACAATAATAGTGACATAATAAGACATCAAAACTATGAAATAACACAAATGGAATAATGTAGGAACTAAAAAAGTGTTCAACAAATCTAAATATATTTGAGATTCTCCAAAGTAGCCAACCATTGCCATGATGACAGATTTGCACACTGGCATTCTCTCAACCAGCTTCATGAGGTAGTCACCTGGATTGCATTTCAATTAACAGGTGTGCCTTGTTAATTCTTACGGCTGCCATCCCGTTAACGGGATAATTGTTATCAACGACCGCTGAATTGCATAGCACCACATTCAAATAATATTACAAAAAATATTTTTATTAATGAAATCACAAGTGCAATATAGCAAAACACAGTTTAGCCTATTGTTAATCCACCTGTCGTGTCAGATTTAGAAAATATGCTTTACAGCGAAAGCAATCCAAGTGTTTGTGTAAGTTTATCGATCGCTCGACAAAAAATGATGTACACCTAGCATCAAGTAGCTTGGTCACGAAAATCAGAAAAGCAATCAAATGAATCTTTTACCTTTGATGATTTTCGGATGTTTTCACTTACGAGACTCCCAGTTACACAATAAATATTCCTTTTGTTCGATAAAGATGATTTTTATATCCAAAATACCTCAGTTTGTTTGGCGCGTTATGTTCAGATATCCACAGGAAAGAGCGGTCAAGACAACGCAGACAAATTCCAAATAGTATCCGTAATGTCCACAGAAACATGTCAAACGTTTTTTATAATCAATCCTCAGGTTCTTTTTAAAATATTTAATTGATAATATTTCAACCGCAACTGTCTTTTTCAGTCAGAGAGGGAAAGGCAATGGCTGCCCAAATTCTGTTACGCATACAAAACGCTGCTGGCACCCAGCCATACAATGACACGATGTTATCTTTCTCGCTAATTTAAAAATAAAAGCCTGAAACTATGTCTAAAGACTGTTGACACCTTGAGGAAGCGATAGGAAAAGGAATCTGGTTGATATCCCTTTAAATGGAGCAAAGGCAGTCTATGGAACATGGAGTTTTCAAAATAGAAGCCACTTCCTGGTTTGATTTTCCTCATGGTTTCGCCTGCAATGTCAGTAATGTTATACTCACAGACAATATTTTGACAGTTTTGGAAACTTTAGAGTGTTTTCTATCCAATACTAATAATAATATGCATATCTTAGCAACTGAGACTGAGGAGCAGGCTGTTTAGTTTGGGCAACTTATTCATCCAAGCTACTCAATACTGCCCCCCAGCCATAAGAAGTAAAAAGTTAATTTGTGGAATTTATTTCCTTAATGAGTTTGAGCAAATCAGTTGTGTTGTGTCAAGGTAGGAGTGGTATACAAAAGATAGCTCTAGTTGGTAAAAGACCAAGTCCATATTATGGCAAGAACAGCTCAAATAAGCAAAGAGAAATGACAGTCCTTCATTACTTTAAGTCATGAAGGTCAGTCAATATGGAACATTTCATTAACTTTAAAAGTTTATTCAAGTGTAGTCGCAAAAACGATCAAGTCCTATGATGAAACTGTCTCTCATGAGGACCGACACAGGAAAGGAAGACCCAGAGTTACCTCTGCTGCAGAGGATACGTTCATTAGAGTTACCAGCCCTAAGAAATGCATCTCACATCTCAACATCAACTGTTTAGTGACTGCATGAATCAGACCTTCATGGTCGAATTGCTGCAAAGAAACCACTACTAAAGGACACCAATAAGAAGAAGAGACTTGCTTGGGCCAAGAAACATGAGCAATGGACATTAAACCAGTGGAAATCTGTCCTTTGGTCTGATGAGTCCAAATTTGAGATTTTTGGTTCCAACCGCAGTGTCTTTGTAAGACGCAGAGTAGGTGAACGGATGATCTCCGCATGTCTGGTTCCCACCGTGAAGCATGGAGGAGAAGGTGTGATGGTTTGGGGGTGCTTTGCTGGTGACACTGTCAGTGATTTATGTAGAATTCAAAGCACACTTAACCAGCATGGCTACCACAGCATTCTGCAGCGATACGCCATCCCATCTGGTTTGCACTTAGTGGGACTATCATTTCTTTTTGAACAGGACAATGACCCAACACACCTCCAGGCTGTGTAAGGGCTATTTGACCAAGAAGGCTAGTGATGGAGTGCTGCATCAAATGACTGGGCATCCACAATCACCCGACCTCAACCCAATTGAGATGGTTTGGGATGAGTTGGACCGCAGAGTGAAGGAAAAGCAGACAACACATGCTCAGCATATGTGGGAACTCCTTCAAAACTGTTGGAAAAGCGTTCCAGGAGGAGCTGGTTGAGAGAATGTGTGCGAGCAGATATCAAGGCAAACTGTGGCTACTTTGAAGAATGTTACATTTAAACCATATTTTGATTTGTTTAACACTTTTCTGGTTACTACATTATTCCATGTGTTATTTCATAGTGTTGATGTCTTCACTATTATTCTACAATGTAGAAAATAGTAAAAATAAAGAAAATCCGTTGTATGTATAGGTGTTAAAATTTTTGACTGGTACTGGAAATATATATTTATGTATATACAGTTGAAGTCGGAAGTTTACATACACTTAGGTTGGAGTCATTAAAACTGTTTTTTCAACCACTCCACAAATTTCTTGTCAACAAACTATAGTTTTGGCTAGTCAGTTAGGACATCTACTTTATGCATGACACAAGTAATTGTTCCAACAATTGTTTACAAACAGATTATTTCACTTATAATTCACTGTATCACAATTCTAGTGGGTCAGAAGTTTACATACACTAAGTTGACTGTGCCTTTAAACAGCTTGGACAATTCCAGAAAATGATGTCATGGCTTTAGAAGCTTCTGATAGGCTAATTGACATCATTTGAGTCAATTGGAGGTGTACCTGTGGATGTATTTCAAGGCCTACCTTCAAACTCAGTGCCTCTTTGCTTGACATCATGGGAAAATCAAAAGAAATCAGCCAAGACTGGTTCATCCTTGGAAGCAATTTCCAAACGCCTGAAGGTACCACGTTCATCTGTACAAACAATAGCACCCAAGTATAAACACCATGGGACCACGCAGCCGTCATACTGCTCAGGAAGGAGATGCGTTCTGTCTCCTAGAAATGAACATACTTTGGTGCGAAAAGTGCAAATCCATCCCAGAATAAGAGCAAAGGACCTTGTGAAGTTGCTGGAGGAAACAGGTACAAAAGTATCTATATCCACAGTAAACAGAGTCCTATATCGACATAACCTGAAAGACCGCTCAGAAGGGAGAAACCACTGCTCCAAAACCGCCAGAAAACAGCCAGACTACAGTTTGCAACTGCACATGGGGACAAAGATCGTACTTTTTGGAGAAATGTCCTCTGGTCTGATGAAATGAAAATAGGACTGTTTGGCCATAATGACCATCGTAATGTTTGGAGGAAAAGGGGGAGGCTTGCCGAAGAACACCATCCCAACCGTGAAGCACAGGGGGGCGGGAGCAGCATCATGTTGTGGGGGTGCTTTGCTGCAGGAGGGACTGGTGCACTTCACATAATAGATGGCATCACGATGTAGGAAAATTAGGTGGATATATTGAAGCAACATCTCAAGACAAAAGCTTAGTCACAAATGGTTCTTTCAAATGGACAATGACCCCAAGCATACTTCCAAAGTTGTGGCAAAATGGCTTAAGGACAACAAAGTCAAGGTATTGGAGTGGCCATCACAAATCCCTGACCTCAATGCTATAGAAAATGTGTGGGCAGAACTGAAGAAGCGTGTGCGAGCAAGGAGGCCTACAAACCTGACTCAGTTACACCAGCTCTGTCAGGAGGAATGGGCCAAAATTCACCCAATTTATTGCGGGAAGCTTGTGGAAGGCTACCTGAAATGTTTGACCCAAGTTTAAACGATTAACGGCAATGCTACGAAATACTAATTGAGTGAATGTAAACTTCTGACCCACTGGGAATGTGATGAAAGAAATAAAAGCTGAAATAAATGATTCTCTCTACTATTATTCTGACATTTCACATTCTTAAAATAAAGTTGTGATTCTAACTGACCTAAAACGGGGAATATTTATTAGGATTAAATGTCAGAAATTGTGAAAAACTGAGTTTAAATATATGTGGCTAAGGTGTATGTAAACTTCTGACTTCAACTGTATATACACTACCGTTCAAAAGTTTGGGGTCACTTAGAAATGTCCTTGAATTTGAAAGAAAAGCAACGTTTTTGCCCATTAAAAGAACATCAAATTGATCAGAAATACATTGTAGACATTGTTAACATTGTAAATTCCTATTGCAGCTAAAAAGGTCTGTATTCTTATGGCGTACAAAGGCCCATTATCAGCAACCATCACCCCTGTGTTCCAATGGCACGTTGTGTTAGCTAATCCAAGTTTATCACTTTAAAAGGCTATTTGATCATTACAAAACCCTTTTGCAATTATGTTAGCACAGCTGAAAACTGTTGTCCTGTTTAAAGAAGCAATAAAACTGGCCTTCATTAGACTAGTTGAGTATCTGAAGCATCAGCATTTGTGGGTTTGATTACACAAAATGGCCAGAAACAAATAACCTTTTTCTGAAACACGTCTGTCTAGTCTTGTTCTGAGAAATGAAGGCTATTCCATGTGAGAAATTGCCAAGAAACTGAAGATATCATACAACGCTGTGTACTACTCCCTTCACAGAACAGATCAAACTGGCTCTAACCAGAAAAGAAAGAGGAGTGAGAAGCTCCGTTGCACAACTGAGCAAGAGGACAAGTACATTAGAATGTCTAGTTTGAGAAACAGACGGCTCACAATTCCTCAACTGGCAGCTTCATTAAATAGTACCTGCAAAGCACCAGTCTCAACATCAACAGTGAAGAGGCAACTCCGGGATGCATAGAATAGCCTTCATTTCTCAGAACAAAAATAGACTGACAAGTTTCAGAAGAAACTTCTTTGTTTCTGGACATTTTGAGCGTGTAATCGAACAACTAGTCTAAAGAAGGCCAGCTTTATTGCTTCTTTAATTAGCACAACAGTTTTCAGCTGTGCTAACATAATTGCAAAAGGGTTTTGTAATGATCAAATAGCCTTTTAAAGTGATAAACTTGGATTAGCTAACACAACGTGCCATTGGAACACAGGAGTGATGGTTGCTGATAATGGGCCTCTGTACACCTATGTAGATATTCCATTAAAAATCAGCAGTTTCCAGCTACAATAGTCATTTACAACATTAACAATGTCTGCACTGTATTTCTGATCAATTCAATGTTATTTTAATAGTCCAAAAATGTGCTTTTCTTTAAAAAACTAGGACATTTATATGTGACCCCAAACTTTTGAACGGTAGTGTGTGTATATATATATTATATATAAATATGTATGTATATATTTGTATGTCTTTTAAAAACAGTCTAAGAAAACATACCTACATGGATTCATTAAAGATAGAGGGGTGATAATAAATTTGGTGTGTGTGTGTGTGTGTGTGTGTGTGTGTGTGTGTGTGTGTGTGTGTGTGTGTGTGTGTGTGTGTGTGTGTGTGTGTGTGTGTGTGTGTGTGTGTGTGTGTGTGTGTGTGTGTGTGTGTGTGTGTGTTTGTGTGGTTGTGTGGTTGTGTGTGTGCACATTATTGAATTTGTGCTTGTCTGTGTGTGTAGGAGCATGTGCGTTTTGGAAAGGTGACCCCGCCAGTCCACAGCCTGTATATATGCACCCTGCCCAGTTCTGTGGTGTTCCACTACCAATCAATCCTGAACGGCATGGCTCCGATTAGTTCCACACTGCATGCTGAAATGGAGACACCTGGTCCCTTCTATCTACAAACAATTAACATGGTGCTGTTTGACAGGCATCTATAACATCCGAGCACGGCTATGGCATTACAGTAGACTTGAAGGGATTAGTTTGGTATGCCTACTACAAGGTCACTAATTAGCCACAGTAACACCACAATCAATTCATGATTATGTTTCATTTAAAAAATTTCAGTTCAGGTCATTTTAGAGGTCTTTTTGTTCCCTGCCTCAATACGTTTTTGAACTATTACGATTCACTCTGCATCCTAGCCCACAACGATACTCTGTAGGCTCGCTTCACTTACCGTTGAGAAGAGTTTTGAGGATCTAGGCTTAGACTGTAGAAAACCCACCTCTAACACCTGCTCTCTACTTTCCTTCTCGACTCACAACAGAAGGAGTAGAAAGAGAATCCGTGAGCTGGGAGTTAGGCTAATCTATTGAATGTGACCACTTTCCCTTAAATGTGTTAGGGTTTGAACAAACAGGGTAAAAACTGAAACGGGCGACTAGAAAAAGCTCAAACCAAGTTTATTCAACACACTGGGTGCCTCAGCTGCAAGCACAACTTATAAGTCACACTAGCACATATTTATACTTTACGACAATTTTTTATTTGAACCTTTACTTAACTAGTGACAGCCTACCCTGGACAAACCCTCACCCAATTGTGCTCCACCCTATGGGAATCCCAATCACGGCAGGATGTGATACAGCCTGGAATCAAACCAGGGTCTGTAGTGACGCCTCTAGCACTGAGATGCAGTGCCTTAGACCACTGCGCCACTTGGGACTTCTCCTTGCATGTCTAAGATAAACAATCCTTCTCTGTTGCTAGGCAGAAACTCAGTTGGTTCCTCTTACTGGTATTGTCATGGCCCTGACTAAGTCCAGGACCCTCATGGGCATGGAGGTGAGTGTGTATGGGACATGACTGTAGTCTGATGGTCTTTGGTGTGGCCCCTATGGCCCCCCTCCCAGCAGTGTCTTCTCTCTTCAACTGTTGACATTCTTTAGAGTTGAGATCCACATCCCTCATTGTCCTAGTTCCACATCCCTCATTGTCCTAGTTCCACATCCCTCATTGTCCTAGTTCTACATCCCTCATTGTCCTAGTTCCACATCCCTCATTGTCCTAGTTCTACATCCCTCATTGTCCTAGTTCCACATCCCTCATTGTCCTAATTCCACATCCCTCATTGTCCTAGTTCCACATCCCTCATTGTCCTAGTTCCACATCCCTCATTGTCCTAGTTCCACATCCCTCACTGTCCTAGTTCCACATCCCTCACTGTCCTAGTTCCACATCCCTCATTGTCCTAGTTCCACATCCCTCATTGTTTTAGTTCCACATCCCTCACTGTCCTAGTTCCACATCCCTCATTGTCCTAGTTCCACATCCCTCATTGTCCTAGTTCCACATCTCTCATTGTCCTAGTTCCACATCCCTCATTGTCCTAGTTCCACATCCCTCACTGTCCTAGTTCCACATCCCTCATTGTCCTAGTTCCACATCCCTCATTGTCCTAGTTCCACATCCCTCATTGTCCTAGTTCCACATCCCTCATTGTCCTAGTTCCACATCCCTCACTGTCCTAGTTCCACATCCCTCATTGTCCTAGTTCCACATCCCTCACTGTCCTAGTTCCACATCCCTCATTGTCCTAGTTCCACATCCCTCATTGTCCTAGTTCCACATCCCTCACTGTCCTAGTTCCACATCCCTCATTGTCCTAGTTCCACATCCCTCATTGTCCTAGTTCCACATCCCTCATTGTCCTAGTTCCACATCCCTCATTGTCCTAGTTCCACATCCCTCACTGTCCTAGTTCCACATCCCTCATTGTCCTAGTTCCACATCCCTCACTGTCCTAGTTCCACATCCCTCATTGTCCTAGTTCCACATCCCTCATTGTCCTAGTTCCACAGCAACTTGCCTGCCCTATCAGCAACTGCAACTAGACTGTTGCTCTTGGCCTCTTTCCTTAGAAATATGAATATTCAGCAATAACATGTTTGAACAGAATACGACATTTGGTCACTTTCCCTAGTCTTACTTAATAACTTTCCATACACAGAGTTCCTATTCACCCTTCATTGACCCCAACATATACATTCCTTATACATGTAAAGTCATCAATAAGTTGATGCATGGTAACATGAATAGGTATATTTCAAGTCAGAATCCAACAACTGTTAAAGATATATATATATATTAAATACATGCATGTGGTCCCTGCAGGGCTGTGAAGGTATTAAAAAGGGCAATGCTGGTAATTATTCATTTGGCCAAGTTAAGCTCGGCGTCCGTGGGGTACATTGGATTCGGTCCACAGGGTAAAATCCTCAAAAGGGCCCTAAACCCTCTGAGATTAGTGTGTGTGTGCGTGCGTGTGTGCGCGCGTGCGCGCGTGTGTGTGTAAATGATTAAACAAAGGTTGATCCCTGCGCATATCGTATAACAGATATTTAGTGGTCTTTGTTGAGAAGAGTTTGAAGAAAAAACAGACTTCCATCCCAGTGAGCCATTGAGCCAGTGAGCCTTCACAATCAGCCTCCATGATGAGCTAAACCTCAAAAAGACACCATCCTCTCTGTTGCTTTTCCTCCACCTCCTCTTTTCTCTCATCACCCCCTCGCTCTTTCTCTCTCTTCATCCCTTCTCTGTGGATAGAGCGCCGCGATGAGTGACATTCTGCTTCACAGCCCATAAACTCAGTGTCTAAAACCAGCAAACGCTGAAAGAATGTTTTTTATTCAGAATACAAGAGGCCCTATGTGAAAGAGTTAGGGCCTCGTCGCCCCTCCCCTGCACTCTTTTATTTTGTTACTCTTTCCATCGCCCCTCTCTCTGCTGTGTGAGCGAGTCAGTGCAGTCAGGACTTGCCGACTGTCTCCCCTGCCGCGGAAATGCGGATCTCTTCCCAGAAATCCTATTAAATGGAACCGATTTTTATAAGAAAAGGATTTGCATTTTAAGCAATCCTCCCCCCTCACTGACACCCCCAGACATCATCCTCTGTGGCTTAATCCCACGATTAGCCCCTTGAAGAGTTAAACAGGCATCCGAGTGACGCAGCTGTAATCTACAGGCCAATCGGCCTCTACTCCAGAAACACTTGTTCTCTCTCTCTCTCTCTCTCTCTCTCTCTCTCTCTCTCTCTCTCTCTCTCTCTCTCTCTCTCTCTCTCTCTCTCTCTCTCTCTCTCTCTCTTCTCACTCTCTCTCTTTCTCTCTCTCTCTTTCTCTCTCTCTCTTTCTGTTTCTTCACTCTCTCTCTCTCTCTCTCTCTCTCTCTCTCTCTCTCTCTCTCTCTCTCTCTCTCTCTCTCTCTCTCTCTCTCTCTCTCTCTCTCTCTCTCTCTCTCTCTCTCACTCTCTCTCTCTCATGAAGTTGCCTCTGCAGACTGTGGCCTGGAATGGAAATGTGTCTGGTGGATGGCAGTCTGGTGGAAGGTAGTCTGGTGGACGGCAGTCTGGTGGAAGGCAGTCTGGTGGAAGGCAGTCTCGTGGACGGCAGTCTGGTGGACGGCAGTCTGGTGGACGGCAGTCTGGTGGAAGGCAGTCTGGTGGAAGGCAGTCTGGTGGAAGGCAGTCTGGTGGACGGCAGTCTGGTGGAAGGTAGTCTGGTGGAAGGTAGTCTGGTGGACGGCAGTCTGGTGGAAGGCAGTCTGGTGGAAGGTAGTCTGGTGGACGGCAGTCTGGTGGAAGGTAGTCTGGTGGAAGGTAGTCTGGTGGAAGGTAGTCTGGTGGAAGGTAGTCTGGTGGAAGGTAGTCTGGTGGAAGGCAGTCTGGTGGAAGGTAGTCTGGTGGAAGGCAGTCTGGTGGAAGGCAGTCTGGTGGAAGGTAGTCTGGTGGACGGTAGTCTGGTGGACGGTAGTCTGGTGGACGGTAGTCTGGTGGAAGGTAGTCTGGTGGAGTCTGGTGGACGGTAGTCTGGTGGACGGTAGTCTGGTGGACGGTAGTCTGGTGGAAGGTAGTCTGGTGGAAGGTAGTCTGGTGGATGGTAGTCTGGTGGACGGCAGTCTGGTGGACGGCAGTCGGGTTGATGATGGGAATAAAACAGCCACCCAGCCCACCACCACCACCCCTCCAAGCCATGCATCAATGTCAGTGACACGCTGACAGGCTGGCATGGGGCGAGGCAGGCGACCCTAGTGCTCTCCCCTGCTCCTCCACCCACATGCCACTCAATGTGAGAGGGAGCACACAGAGGAGAGGGAATGAGGCCACAGCCTATCAAATAGGACAGAGCAAGAGAATGACTCTTATGGAGAGGGTCATTTCTGTCAGAGGGTGTCGAGGAGAGACTGTTATCATGTCAAGTAGAAATTACAAATGGGCTGACAAAAAGTGAGAGGGTGTGTGTGTGTTTTAATGTGTGTGTGCAGTAGGTTCCCAACCTTTTCCAGTTACTGTACCACCAATTTAATTTTGCTCTGCCCGGAGTACCCCTGAAGTACCCACTCATGTACATTATACCAGCGAGCCTATGGTCTCATGAGTCTTCTCAAGTACTCAAGTCCTAGTATTCCTGGTTGGGAACCACTGCAGTAGGTGACTGCACCTGGCTGTGAGACAGAGGTGTGCTGTGTGCTGTGATTCATACAAACACTCACACACACACACACACACACACACACACACACACACACACACACACACACACACACACACACACACACACACACACACACACACACACACACACACACACACACACACACACACACACACACACACACACACACATTTAACATTACATTTACATTTACATTTAAGTCATTTAGCAGACGCTCTTATCCAGAGCGACTTACAAATTGGTGCATTCACCTTATGACATCCAGTGGGACAGTCACTTAACAATAGTGCATCTAAAACTTAGGGGGGGTGGGGTGAGAGGGATTACTTAACCTATCCTAGGTATTCCTTAAAGAGGTGGGGTTTCAGGTGTCTCCGGAAGGTGGTGATTGACTCCGCTGTCCTGGCGTCGTGAGGGAGTTTGTTCCACCATTGGGGGCCAGGGCAGCGAACAGTTTTGACTGGGCTGAGCGGGAGCTGTACTTCCTCAGTGGTAGGGAGGCGAGCAGGCCAGAGGTGGATGAACGCAGTGCCCTTGTTTGGGTGTAGGGCCTGATCAGAGCCTGGAGGTACTGAGGTGCCGTTCCCCTCACAGCTCCGTAGGCAAGCACCATGGTCTTGTAGCGGATGCGAGCTTCAACTGGAAGCCAGTGGAGAGAACGGAGGAGCGGGGTGACGTGAGAGAACTTGGGAAGGTTGAACACCAGACGGGCTGCGGCGTTCTGGATGAGTTGAAGGGGTTTAATGGCACAGGCAGGGAGCCCAGCCAACAGCGAGTTGCAGTAATCCAGACGGGAGATGACAAGTGCCTGGATTAGGACCTGCGCCGCTTCCTGTGTGAGGCAGGGTCGTACTCTGCGGATGTTATAGAGCATGAACCTACAGGAACGGGCCACCGCCTTGATGTTAGTTGAGAACGACAGGGTGTTGTCCAGGATCACGCCAAGGTTCTTGGCGCTCTGGGAGGAGGACACAATGGAGTTGTCAACCGTGATGGCGAGATCATGGAACGGGCAGTCCTTCCCCACACACACACACACACACACACACACACACACACACACACACACACACACACACACACACACACACACACACACACACACACACACACACACACACACACACACACACAGAGCATACACATTACATGTTCACACACACACACACACACACACACACACACACACACACACACACACACACACACACACACACACACACACACACACACACACACACACACACACACAGAGCATACACATTACATGTTCACACTAGTCATTTCATCCATCATCATACAAGGTTTCGTACAAGGCCTTATTTCAATGTGGAACCTAAAAACCTTCCAAAAGTGTTTAGTGCTTCAAACCCCCCTGTCTTAAGCCTCTAAGAACAGAGAACATTGGAAGGAAGATCTTGAGCTGAAGATCTTGAGGAGGTGTCAAATGAAAGAGGAGACCCATGGAAGTACTCTGTTGTATCAGGGCTTGGATGTGCAGATCTTTCAATGGTTTATTTAGCCTGAGTCTGTTGTGCCATCCAGACCGACTGTCCTCCAGCGTCAAGCTGTCCACCTCCCACTGCGGATTAGTCACTGTGTGTGTGTGTGTGTGTGTGTGTGTGTGTGTGTGTGTGTGTGTGTGTGTGTGTGTGTGTGTGTGTGTGTGTGTGTGTGTGTGTGTGTGTGTGTGTGTGTGTGTGTGTGTGTGTGTGTGTGTGTGTGTGTGTGTGTGTGTGTGTGTGTGTGTGTGTGTGTGTGTGAGTGAGGTATATCTGCATGTTTTCTCTCGTGAAAGTATCTATATACAGTTGTAATACAGTTTGTATTACTCTATAACCAATGAGGACCCCAATGTTGATATGGTTAGTATGGCAGACGTTTGCGAGTGGAACCTGACAGTAGATGTTGGTCATATTATTTCTGCAGTCGATGTGTGTACTTTTGCGTCAGAGCACATTTAAGTGCGTATGTAGAAGTGTGTGTGAGAGCTGACCTTTTCTTTGGTTTATGTCTCGGTATTTAGTGTGCTGGAGAATCTCCCAGTCCGTCTGACATGGGTGGGGTGGTGGGGGGGGTCAAGCTTGAACAACAGAACCACAAAAAGGAAAAGAACCACTAAAACACACTACAGTCAACATGCTGACAGCATATGGAGATTGTGCACACTTTGAAAACAGTCCTGTGTGTCCCCTTCAACACACAATGATAATCGTGAACTACTCTTTATAAACTTGTTATAAACCCTTATAAACATAATGAGTTATCTCTGTCATGTTTGTTACCATTGAGTCCCTATCAGTTAAACTTAAACAATTACAGAGAAGCAAGGCTCCCTTTGATTTGAGGTTGACTTAATCCTAAACCCTTTGTTCTAAACATCAACAGTGACTCTGGTTTAGTTACGATGCCTATCAAACCATGCCAACTGTACCACTGTCTTTCTCAGTAGTCGGTGAGGCTCCTTGATCATGTAGAAAGCTGTTCCACTGTGTGTCTCTCTCTAGGGAAGGGAGGGAGCTTCTTTGTTCCACTCCAGCTCTCCTTAATTGGTCTTTTATGAAGTTTAATCTCACCCATAGCTCAGTGTCTTTTGTTAGCCAGGGAGGGAGATGTGGGAAGTCATCTGGACTCTTTCAGATCCCCCCCTTTGGTGTGAGATTAGCTACAGAACTAAAATCCAACCAGGGAGAAGAAAAAGCCCAGAACATTACTACTGTCAACTCTTGAACAATCTCAGCAATTAGCTCACTGCAACGTGACATAATTGTTGAGTTAAAGCTGCAATATGTAACTTTTTGGGTGACCCGACCAAATTCATATAGAAATTGGAGTTATAAATATGTTGTTCTCATTGAACGCAAGTCTAAGAAGTGGTATATCTGTTCTATGTGCGCTATTTCTATGCTTCACATTCATACATTTAGTTTTGCGTCTTTTACTTTAGGTTTTGCCAAATATAACGAACAGTGGTTTAGATGGTACATTGATTCTCTACACTATACTTGCTTGTTTTGTCACATAAACTGAAATTAGGCAAACTATTCTAATTTTAGCAACCAGGAAATGGCAGAGCAATTTCTGCATAGTGCACCTTTAATATTTTCCAACGTTCTGCAGACAACAGTCTATGAATGTTTAAAACTGTTGTCTGTTGTGTGGAAATTCTGCTGTTTCTACTTGAATAAGTTCTGCTGTGGCACAGACATTTCAGCCACCATATTACAACGTTACCCAACATTCCAGGCATTGAGTCAATTGTAACTTGCACATTTCTGAGCCCAAATGAATGCCAGACATGTAGGGTAGGTTTAATACACTTAATCCCCACTGCTAAGGTCAGCCATTTTGGTTCACAGCTGTGTTATTCAACTCTGGCTGAACACCCACACAGAACGGACCCTGTCCAGTAGCCAGCTCCCTACAGTAACTGGGTCAGGTGATGTCCTGGGAGAGGAGAGAACAAGGACAGTAGTACCACCGGGCTGTTTGACATCCCTGAAGAGGAATAGATGAGTTGGAGTAGGAATAAAGGAGGAAAACATCTCTCTCTCTCTCTCTCTATCTCTCTCTCTCTCTCTCTCTCTCTCTCTCTCTCTCTCTCCCTCTCCCTCTCTCTCTCTCTCTCTCTCTCTCTCTCTCTCTCTCTCTCTCTCTCTCTCTCTCTCTCTCTCTCTCTCTCTCTCTCTCTCTCTCTCTCTCTCTCTCTCTCTCTCTCTCTCTCTCTCTCTCTCTAACACATGTAGACAGTCACACAGGTCCATGCACTATCATTTTATGATAAGATTAGAGAGTGAAGTGTTATGTCTTTCTCAGAGGGCCTCTCACTCGGCCTGCTGAATGCACTGTGAGGATGTCAGTCCATCACTCCTCAGCTCCCTTCAGACCAGGAGAGAAGCAGGAAACGGGAAGGAGGGGAGTGGGATTATAGGAGAGGGGGAGACCTAATCTCACAGGCTCAACTCTATGCCAAACACACATAAACAGACACACATCAGGTTTTGAACATACACTACAGATGTAGGATCTTAATTTGAGACAGTTTGCTACAGCAGAAGAAAAATCCTGCAGCAACAGGAAATGTGAATTATTATGTGGATTATAATGAATGGTCTGAAACTTATATTTGGAAATCACAAACTTTAAAACCCTTTTAAAAACTCAAATACACTGCAAGTTTCCATTTCATGCTGTGAAGGACAATTCTCAGCAACAAAAGAGTGATCAAATTAAGATCTTTCATCTGTATTGTGATATATGACGCACACTCTTGTGCTTGAAGACACACACACACACACACACACACACACACACACACACACACACACACACACACACACACACACACACACACACACACACACACACACACACACACACACACACACACACACACACACACACACACACACACACACACACACACACACACACACACACACGAAGACTGCAAGGTGGTGTCTTAGTGGCCAAATGCCCTGATAAGCTCCACTAGTCTTTTTTCATCTCTCCTTCTCTGCCTTCATCTGTTTCTGTCTGTTTCTCCTCCCAGCACTCCCATACATCCTTAACCCAGGTCAGCGCTGTCCAACACTCCTGCACTCTTCTCCCCACCCCTGACTTTCTCTTTCCCTCTCCTCTTAGCATGTTCTCCCATCCTACCCTAACCAGAATCTCTGTTCTCTCCTTCTCAGCCACCTTCCCACTTTATCTCTTCTCTATCTCTCCTCGCTCCTTCTCTCTCTAGGCGTGTAGGGGGTAATTGGCACTCTGGGTTTCCTTAATTAAAGCATGGGTCTAATTGTAGCCAATGCAGAGTGAAGGCTCACAAGCCTATCATTTCCTTATGACACTCCAGAGCAGCCAGAGAGAGAGAGAGAGAGAGAGGAAAAGCGAGAAAGTGGAAGACCAAGTAGCAGAGAGGTAGAGAGGAAAGTGAAGAAGTCGGTCTGTAATTAAAGAGAGGGTTTGTGTTCCAACTCTGAATAGGTTGGGTCATGCAGCAGCTATCATATTCAAGGTCACATATTTAAAGACTGGAGACGTGGGTTAATTCACCTGCTGTGTGGAGTGGATGGAGTTGGAGTCTTTGGAACAGAGCTGGTAGTATGGTAGGGTTCTTCTACAGTAGGGAGAGCCCTGTCCGGAGTCTTTACTGCTCTTTGAGGTTGTGGAAGGTTCGGAGTCTTTACTGATCTCTAGGGATGTGGAAGTTCAGGAGTCTTTACTGCTCTCTAGGGATGTGGAAGTTCAGGAGTCTTTACTGCTCTCTGAGGTGGTGGAAGGTCAGGAGTCTTTACTGCTCTCTAGGGATGTGGAAGTTCAGGAGTCTTTACTGATCTCTAGGGATGTGGAAAAACAGGAGTCTTTACTGCTCTCTGAGGTGGTGGAAGGTCAGGAGTCTTTACTGCTCTCTGAGGTGGTGGAAGGTCAGGAGTCTTTACTGCTCTCTGAGGTGGTGGAAGGTCAGGAGTCTTTACTGCTCTCTGGAGTGGTGGAAGAACAGGAGTCTTTACTGCTCTCTGAGGTGGTGGAAGGTCAGGAGTCTTTACTGCTCTCTGAGGTGGTGGAAGGTCAGGAGTCTTTACTGCTCTCTGGAGTGGTGGAAAAACAGGAGTCTTTACTGCTCTCTGAGGTGGTGGAGGTTCAGGAGTTTTTACTGCTCTCTGAGGTGGTGGAAGGTCTGGAGTCTTTACTGCTCTCTGGAGTGGTGGAAAAACAGGAGTCTTTACTGCTCTCTGAGGTGGTGGAGGGTCAGGAGTTTTTACTGCTCTCTGAGGTGGTGGAAGGTCAAGAGTCTTTACTGCTCTCTGAGGTGGTGGAAGGTCAAGAGTCTTTACTGCTCTCTGAGGTGGTGGAAGGTCAGGAGTCTTTACTGCTCTCTGAGGTGGTGGAAGGTCAGGAGTCTTTACTGCTCTCTGAGGTGGTGGAAGGTCTTTACTGCTCTCTAGAGTGGTGGAAGGTCAGGAGTCTTTACTGCTCTCTGAGGTGGTGGAGTATCAGGAGTCTTTACTGCTCTCTGAGGTGGTGGAGTATCAGGAGTCTTTACTGCTCTCTGAGGTGGTGGAAGGTCAGGTGTCTTTACTGCTCTCTGAGGTGGTGGAAGGTAAGGAGTCTTTACTGCTCTCTGAGGTGGTGGAGGATCAGGAGTCTTTACTGCTCTCTGAGGTGGTGGAAGGTCAAGAGTCTTTACTGCTCTCTGAGGTGGTGGAAGGTCAGGAGTCTTTACTGCTCTCTGAAGTGGTGGAAGGTCAGGAGTCTTTACTGCTCTCTGGAGTGGTTGAAGGTCAGGAGTCTTTACTGCTCTCTGAGGTGGTGGAGTATCAGGAGTCTTTACTGCTCTCTGAGGTGGTGGAGTATCAGGAGTCTTTACTGCTCTCTGAAGTGGTGGAAGGTCAGGTGTCTTTACTGCTCTCTGAGGTGGTGGAAGGTAAGGAGTCTTTACTGCTCTCTGAGGTGGTGGAGGATCAGGAGTCTTTACTGCTCTCTGAGGTGGTGGAATGTCAGGAGTCTTTACTGCTCTCTGAGGTGGTGGAAGGTCAGGAGTCTTTACTGCTCTCTGAGGTGGTGGAGGATCAGGAGTCTTTACTGCTCTCTGAGGTGGTGGAAGGTCAGGAGTCTTTACTGCTCTCTGGAGTGGTGGAAGGTAAGTAGTCTTTACTGCTCTCTGAGATGGTGGAAGGTCAGGAGTCTTTACTGCTCTCTGGAGTGGTGGAAGGTAAGGAGTCTTTACTGCTTTCTGAGGTGGTGGAGTATCAGGAGTCTTTACTGCTCTCTGAGGTGGTGGAAGGTCAAGAGTCTTTACTGCTCCATCTCCAATTCGAATTTGAATGAAAGGAAATCTAATTGAATTCAGTTCAATTAAATTAAATTAAATTCAAAGGCCTATTCTATTCTATATTAGGTGTAGTCTATACAAATACACATCTTGTACATAAAACATCAAACATGTTGTTAATTACATGCATACAAAATATTGTTGAAATAATTATTTTTCCCTGATAAAGGAAAATGAAACCTGTATGTGAATACTCTTATTTCAATTATATTTAGTTTCACCCTCAAGTTGACCCTAAAGCCTTCAAAAAGAATCCAATCAAAATAAATGGTTGGTGGAAATATACTGTAACTGGCTATTCTAAGCACAAAGGTTAAAATAGTTTATGAGCATTGTTTCCAGAGAAATGGTATCTGGAAGTGTGACCTGTCAGATATAAATCAACTCTCATGTTATATATGACTGACTGGAATTAATTTGAATTGTACTCAGTTAAATCTTCTTCCTGTCACTCAAACTCAAATTCTATATCCTGTGAGGTGTGGCCAAATCAGTTTCAATTTCAACTCATGAGTTGGGTGGGAGTCAATTCCAATATTCTGAATTGATCCCAACCCCGCACGGTGCTATCTAGAACCTAAAAGGGTTCTTTGGTCGTCCCCATAGGAGCATCCTTTGAAGAACCCTTTTGGGTTTCATGTAAAACCCGTCCCACAGAGGGTTCTACCTGGAACCAACAAGGGTTCTCCAATGGGGACAGCCAAAGAACCCCTTTGGAACCCTTTTTTCTAAGAGTGTGGTGTGTGTCTGTGTGTGTCTGTGCATGTGTGTGTGTTCATTCAGCCCCAGTGTGTTCAGTCGGTCCCAGTGTGTTCAGTCAGTCCCAGTGTGTTCAGTCGGTCCCAGTGTGTTCAGTCAGTCCCAGTGTGTTCAGTCGGTCCCAGTGTGTTCAGTCAGTCCCAGTGTGTTCAGTCAGTCCCAGTGTGTTCCCAGTGTGTTCAGTCAGTCCCAGTGTGTTCAGTCAGTCCCAGTGTGTTCAGTCGGTCCCCCAGTGTGTTCAGTCGGTCCCCAGTGTCCCAGTTCAGTCGGTCCCAGTGTGTTCAGTCGGTCCCCCAGTGTGTTCAGTCAGTCCCAGTGTGTTCAGTCAGTCCCAGTGTGTTCAGTCAGTCCCAGTGTGTTCAGTCGGCCCCAGTGTGTTCAGTCGGTCCCAGTGTGTTCAGTCGGCCCCAGTGTGTTCAGTCGGTCCCAGTGTGTTCAGTCGGTCCCAGTGTGTTCAGTCGGTCCCAGTGTGTTCAGTCGGTCCCATCTCAATGATATACTCCATTTACTGTTGGATGGGCTGTACTGTATCATATAGTTTTACATGTCTGTACATGCATATATATAAACCCTCAGACAAACACACACATGCATCCTGTCTCATAAAACATAATGATAGAGCAGTGATAAACACTGATTACACACACACCTCATACACCCGGCTGCCGTACCAGGCTGTGCCTGGAGGGGGTGACTGCTGTGCTTCTGCTGCTCCTTATAAATGATCATCATAGGACATCAGCAGGAGCAGGTGAGGAATGGCACAGTGTGTATATGGGTGCGCACGTGACTCAATTCTAAAGTGGTGCACCAGTTACCACCATGAAGACGCTGTATCATTTGTTTTCCTGTGAACTTGAGGCAGAACACAAACTGGGGAAACACCTCACCACCATACCTTCCCATTCCTCCATTCCCCAAGGATGGAGTTACACTTTACACTCCTGTCTAAAGCTGAGAGCGACCCTGCCGCTCCCTACATCAGCCCTCATCCTCCTCAACCCTTCACCCCTCATCCTACTCAACCCTTCACCCCTCATCCTCCTCAACCCATCATCCCTCATCCTCCTCAACCCTTCACCCCTCATCCTCCTCAACCCTTCACCCCTCATCCTCCTCAACCCATCACCCCTCATCCTCCTCAACCCATCATCCCTCATTCTCCTCAACCCTTCACCTCTCATCCTCCTCATCCCTTCACCCCTCATCTCCTCAACCCTTCACCCTTCACCCCTCATCCTCCTCAACCCTTCACCTCTCATCCTCCTCAACCCTTCATCCCTCATCCTCCTCAACCCTTCACCTCTCATCCTCCTCAACCCTTCATCCCTCATCCTCCTTACCCTTCATCCTCCTCCCCCCTTCACCCCTCATCCTCCTTACCCTTCATCCTCCTCAACCCTTCCCCATCTTCCTCCTCTCCCCTTCATCCCTCATCCTCCTCAACCCTTTATCCCTCATCCTCTTCACCCTTCATCCCTCATCCTCCTCAACCCTTCACCCTTCATCCTCCTCAACCTCCTCACTCATCATCCTCCTCAACCTCCTCACTCATCATCCTCCTCTACCTCCTCACTCATCATCCTCCTCAACCTCCTCACCCTTCATCCTCCTCTACCTCCTCACTCATCATCCTCCTCTACCTCCTCACTCATCATCCTCCTCTACCTCCTCACCCTTCATCCTCCTCAACCTCCTCACTCATCATCCTCCTCTACCTCCTCACCCTTCATCCTCCTCTACCTCCTCACCCATCATCCTTCTTTCCCTCCTCACTCATCATCCTCCTCTACCTCCTCACTCATCATCCTCCTCTACCTCCTCACCCCCCCAACTCAACTCTCCTTGCCTCCCGGGTGTCCATCTCTTTATTCAGGGTGTTGGACTGTGGTTATCAGCCCTCTGCAGCCTGCTAGTCCCAGGGAAGGATGGGAGAATAGTGTAGTTGAGAGATGGAGGGAAGGAGGGAGAAAGAGAGGGAGATGTCAGGGCTCTCAGGGACTGTCAATGGAGAAAGCGAGAGATATGGAGAGAGAGAGAGAGAGAGAGAGAGAGAGAGAGAGAGAGAGAGAGAGAGAGAGAGAGAGAGAGAGAGAGAGGGAAGTGTTTAGCCTGTCAGGGAAAAGGAAGGGAAGACTGTTAAAGCCAGGCACAGGTATCAAATGAGCCTCAGTGTAACGACAATCTGTCAAACCTGCAGGATTCTTATCAAATTGTAATTATTGATGGCATGATTCTGCTGTGTTCTAAAGACAGCTCACCCAGAGACACACACGTGATAGATACCTTTCATTCTATCTTTCCAAAAGCAGACTGTGCCAGAGAGTGTACCAAGATAGATACAAGTCATTCCCTTTTGAGACAAAGGCAGGGTGGGGTGAGAGAGAGGAAGGAAGGAATTGAAGAGATAAAGAGAGATGTTGGTATTTGTGCACGGTGCTCTGAGGAGGTGTAATCATAGATCAAAGGAAGCCTGGTAGTGGGGGAGACGGTGTGTGCACGGCTGGGGATGGTCAGGTGACTGGCTGACAGCCTGACCCCTGCAGGGAAACCCCTTAGGGATGGACAAACAGGACATGGTTTTAAACACACCACTGAGCTTCAGATGGAAGGAAACCTCATCCCATCAATAACTAATGGTCAGCTCACAATACAGGAGCGAGCCAGTCTACTGAGGGACAGCTGGGGGAAGAGACATTTTCACAGGAAAAGAAATCATTTCAGTTCCGCTTGCCTGTGATATTTCTGCATTGTTCCTCTTCCGTTCTCAATCCGTATTGAATTACTCAATCATAGCAGAAATGTTCTGGCTGTAAGAGAGCTGGTATTCGGCCGACGCTTCAGGAGATTACACAAAATCATTTCATTTTTAATCACAGCTCACGGCTGGAGGGGTGTGCATGTTGTTGAGTAGGTGTAGGCGCTATACAAGCGTGTTTGTGTGTGCACTGTGAATACATGAGTGAGCTTGAGTGTTGTGTGTGTGTGTCTGTTGTGTTGTGTTGTGTATGTGCAATTGGAATATCCCCTTGTTCCCACAGCTAGTCCCAATGTCCCCCTCTCCCCCTGAGGACAGAGAGGTTTCTCAGCAGGTTATTTTTAATCTAGAAACAAGGGGGAGGCATTAAGCCAGACCTGTATGATTCTGACCACAGACATGGAGGAGCGGGAGGGAGGGAGGGAAGGAGGGAAGGAGGGAAGGAGGGAAGGAGGGAGGGAGGGAGGGGGAAAGAACAGGGTCTATTTGGCACAGAACTCTGTTTTTCACTGTCTAATGTCCCTCTCAGTAGTGACGTATCATCAACCCCCCGGTACATTGAAGCAGTGGGTATAGCTAGAGCTACTTGATTTATACATGACACAGTTCTACTGCCTCAACCAGTGTGTATATCTGTATTACAATGTCTCTGAGTCTACTGTTGAAGTGTGTGTGTCCATAGCATGTTGTTACATGTCTGTCTTCACAGAGGTCCTGATGAACACTAAGACAGAGACGTCAGATCTCAGATGGACCGTCTACTCCCATGATAACCCTCAGGTGTGTATTCTGACCCCCAAATGGATCCTCTCATTATCTTCTACTTTCTTTCTGGGAGATTCTCAATTGGAAAAAAGTCTGTCCTCTCCTCAGCTCCTCTGATCCTCCTGGACCCGGAAACCGAGGTCGAGTGTCAATTCGTTAGTAGGTGAACGGAGGGCTATGCTCCCCTCCTCGATTACCTACTTCTGCAGAGGATTCACAAGAGCAAAACGAGTTGAGATTCTTCCTACACTCACAAAAGTTCCATAATAATAAAGACATTTCAATTGAAAAGTTCCAAAATAATAAATAAATATTAGGTCTATATACAGTATTGTAATGATGTGCAAATAGTTAAAGTACAAAAGGGAAAATAAATAAGCATGAATATAGATTGGATTTACAATGGTGTTTGTTCTTCACTGGTTGCCCTTTTCTTGTGGCAACAGGTCACAAATCTTGCTGCTAGATATGGGAGTTTATTTGTTTTCAAATTCTTTGTGGTTCTGTGTAGTCTGAGGAAAATACAGTTGAAGTCAGAAGTTTACATACACCTTAGCCAAATACATTTAAACTCAGTTTTTCACAATTCCTGACATTTAATGATAGTAAAAATTCCATGTCTTAGGTCAGTTAGGATCACCACTTTATTTTAAGAATCTGAAATGTTGGAATAATAGAGAATAATAGTAGAGAGAGAGATTTATTTCCGCTTTTATTTCTTTCATCACATTCCCAGTCGTTCAGAAGTTTACATTCACTCAATTAGTATTTGGTAGCATTGCCTTTAAATTGTTTAACTTGGGTCAAACATTTCGGATAGCCTTCCACAAGCTTCCCACAATAAGTTGGGTGAATTTTGGCCCCTTCCTCCTGACAGAGCTGGTGTAACTGAGTCAGGTTTGTAGGCCTCCTTGTTCGCACACGCTTCTTCAGTTCTGCCCACACATTTTCTATAGGATTGAGGTCAGGGATTTGTGATGGCCACTCCAATACCTTTGACTTTGTTGTCCTTAAGCCATTTTGCCACAACTTTGGAAGTATGCTTGGAGTCATTGTCCATTTGAAAGAACCATTTGCGACCAAGCTTTAACTTCCTGACTGATGTCTTGAGATGTTGCATCAATATATCCACATAATTTTCCTACCTCGTGATGCCATCTATTATGTGAAGTGCACCAGTCCCTCCTGCAGCAAAGCACCCCCACAACATGATGCTGCCACCCCCGTGCTTCACGGTTGGGATGGTGTTCTTCGGCAAGCCTCCCCCTTTTTCCTCCAAACATTACGATGGTCATTATGGCCAAACAGTCCTATTTTCACTTCATCAGACCAGAGGACATTTCTCCCAAAAATGTCTCCAAAAAGTACGATCTTTGTCCCCAAGTTGAAAACCGGCGGTTTTGGAGCAGTGGCTTCTCCCTTGCAGGTACTTTTGTACCTGTTTCCTCCAGCATCTTTACAAGGTCCTTTGCTGTTGTTTTGGGGTTAATTTGCACTTTTCACGCCTCTCCTTTCTGAGCGGTATGATGACTGCATGGTGTTTATACTTGCGTACTATTGTGTGTACAGATGAACGTGGTACCTTCAGGTGCTTGGAAATTGCTCCCAAGGATGAACCAGACTTGTGGAGGTCTACCATTTTTTTCCTGAGGTCTTGGCTGATTACTTTTGATTTACCCATGATGTCAATACGATTATGATTTTTCAATGCCAATACCGATACCGATTATTGGTGGGCCGTTTTTTATACATATATATTTGTGAAAATGACAATGACAACAATACTGAATGAACAATGAACTTAATATAATACATCAATAAAATCTATTTAGTCTCAAATAAATAATGAAACATGTTCAATTTGGTTTAAATAATGCAAAAACAGTGTTGGAGAAGAAAGTAAAAGAGGAATATGTGCCATGTAAAAAAGCTAACGTTTAAGTTCCTTCCTCAGAACATGAGAACATATGAAAGCTGGTGGTTCCTTTTAACATGAGTCTTCAATATTCCCAGGTAATAAGTTTTAGGTTGTAGTTATTATAGGAATTATAGGACTATTTCTCTCTATACTGTTTGTATTTCATATACCTTTGACTATTGGATGTTCTAATAGGTACTTTTGTATTGCCAGTCTAATCTCGGGAGTTGATAGGCTTGAAGTCATAAACAGCACAATGAAGAGCTGCTGGCAAACGCAGTAACGTGCTGTTTGAATGAATGCTTACGAACCTGCTGCTGCCTACCACCGTTCAGTCAGACTGCTCTATCAAATATCAAATCATAGACTTAATTATAACATAATAACACACAAAAATACGAGCCTTTGGTCATTAATATGGTCAAATCCGGAAACTATCATTTTGAAAACAAAACGTTTATTCTTTCAGTGAAATACGGAACTGTTCCGTATTTTATCTAACGAGTGGCATCCATCAGTCTAAATATTCCTGTTACATTGCACAATCTTCAATGTTGTGTCATAATTATGTAAAATTCTGGCAAATAAGTTCGCAAAGAGCCAGGCGGCCCAAACTGTTGCATATAACCTGACTCTGCGTGCAATGAACGCAAGAGAAGTGACATGATTTCCCTAGTTTAATATTGCCTGCTAACCTGATTTTCTTTTAACTAAATATGCAGGTTTTAAAAGATATACTTCTGTGTATTGATTTTAAGAAAGGCATTGATGTTTATGGTTAGGTGCAATTGTGCAACGATTGAGGTTTTTTCGCAAATGCGCTTTTGTTAAATCATCCCCCATTTGGCGAAGTTGGCTGTCTTTGTTAGGAAGAAATACTCAGAACACAGTTCGCAATGAGCCAGGCGGCCCAAACTGCTGCATATACCCTGACTCTGTTGCACTGAATGCAAGAGAAGTGACACAATTTCACTAGTTCAAAGAAATTCATGTTAGCAGGCAATATTAACGAAATATGTAGGTTTAAAAATATATACTTGTATATTGATTTTAAGAAAGGCGTTGATGTTTATGGTTCGGTACATAATGGTGCAACTACAGTGCTTTTTTTGCGAATGCGCTTGTTAAATCACCCGTTTGGCAAAGTAGGCTGTGATTCAATGATAAATTAACAGGCACCGCATCGATTATATGTAACGCAGGACAAGGTAGATAAACTAGTAATATCATCAACCATGTGTAGTTAACTAGTGATTATGTTAAGATTGATTGTTTTTTATAAGATACGTTTAATGCTTGCAGCACCTTACCTTGGCTCCTTGCTGCACTCGCATAACAGGTAGTCAGCCTGCCACACAGTCTCCTCGTGGAGTGCAATGTAATCGGCCATGATCGGTGTCCATAAACGCCGATTACCGATTGTTATGAAAACTTGAAATCGGCCCTAATTAATCGGCCATTCCGATGAATCGGTCGACCTCTACCTTCCAATTGACTCAAATGAGGTCAATTATCAG